>NW_021620795.1:3102942-3153850 GCF_004785775.1 Grammomys surdaster
TCCTCCTCCTCCTCCTCCTCCTCCTCCTCCTCCTCAGGTTGGGACCTGGGAACTGCTCTGGATGGATCTTACCACACAGCTGCCCTTCTGAAATGCTAGTCTCTATTTAATTTAACTATGATCTAAAATGGGTTAAAACTAGAATCCAAAGCTGAGTCTTCATGACCACACCATTTGCAGCTTCCTTTCCTTTACTTTTTTTTTTTTTTCTGGCTAAAAGTAATAAAAGGGACAGTACGTGCACTGCCCACTTTTCTCAAGGTCTGGTTTTTTCTGTAGGCTGTATGTGACCTTAGACAGTGAAACTGATGCTCAATTTACTAGGACTAGGGAAGACCATCTCCTGCTGTTCCCTGTATCCTGGGACACTGACTGACAAATGAATGTGACCAAGCTACTTTTGTGTATTTTATTAATGGCTGCCTAGTGTGTGATGGTGATGGACACCATTCTGTCATGCCAAAGTCCACATTTTTGTGATTCCTCTTTGAAAAGTGACTTCATGTATATGCTCTGATTCTGAAGATGAATGGAGAAGACATTTTCTGTCTGTAAGGAGGATTTAAAAAACACTGTCATTTCTGTTTTGCAGGTCTATAACTGACAAGTGGCCAAATGTCACCTCTATCTATTTCTGTTTCTCAAAATTACCTGTAAAAACAAAGCACCACTATTTGCCAAGTTTCAGGTGAAGATTGAATTTTCTCACCAGCTTACCCTGTATGCCACTGAAAATGGGGGCTTTTAATGAAAATGTAGAAACCATCTTAATCTGGTGGAGAGTCTTTTCATTCTACGGCTTCTGAATTCAGGAAGAGCCTTGGCAGACTACCGTTGCCACTCTTATTGAATGTCTCAAGTACCAGTTACATGCCTTCTGTAACAAGCAGGCTAGAGTTTCCGTTAGCACTAGGCCCAGAGAAGCAGCTTGCATTGAGCTAGGAACAGACTCAACTTGCGAGGCTTCTCTTGAGCTAGAAAGCATCCCCACTGGGGTAGCTGTGTGTGTCAGGGAAGGAATACAAGCTTGCTTCTGTCTGCAAGTCTCACTAGAATGTCTTGCTTACTTTCCCAACTGCTTTAGAAAAATTAAGATTCTTTTGTAACCTTTTGGAATTAAGATGTAATTATATAATTTCTCTCTCCTTCATTTCTTCCTTCCAAATCCCTTCCACATGCCTTCCTTGCTCTTGCCCCCAGATTCATGGCCTCTTTTTTTATCTATCTATCTATCTATCTATCTATCTATCTATCTATCTATCTATCTATCTATCTATCATCTATCTATCTATCATCTATCTATCTATCTATCTATCTATCATCTATCTATCTTCTATCTTCCTAAATATTTAAATGCAAGCATTCAGTTCATGTAATGTTACTTGTATGTATATAATTTCAGGGCCGACCACTTAGTATTGGATAAACAGTCGGGAGTCTTTTTTCTATGGAAGGCTATTTCTCCTAGATGCATTCCTCAGTTACATGTAGTCTTTATTTTAGGGTACTATCCCAAGAGATTTCCCTCTTCCTCCTACATTAACATGACCATCAGTGTCTTCTTGTTCGGGTCTTACTTTGGCACCTGTATTGGTGAGATATCATGGGTATAGCTTTCCTGTTATTTCTAGAAGATGCACTCTCACATATGACTAATTGTTCCTTTGACTCTTAAAATATTTCTAATCCCCTCTTCCTTGATAAAATTCTATGAACCTTCTATGTGGGAGTTGTTGTGGATGTATCAGTTGGGATTAGGCATCCCTGGATTATGTGTTCTCTGCATTTTGGTTGCTATGGTTTTCCATAATGGTCTCTTTCTGTTACAAAGAAGTTTGTTTGATGACGGGTAAAAGTTATACTTAACCTGTGGATATAGTGATACATATTTAGAATGCAGTCAAGAATCATACTGGTTTAGTACAGTGATGATAGTAGATTCTCTTCCAAAATCCATGACCTCACTAGCCCTGGGTGTTCATTTAGCTTTTCTTCTTGTTGAATGGGCCTCGAGTCCAGTTAGAGAGCTGTTGGCTAGAAATAAAAGACATGTACCACTTTGGCACCCTTAGAATTATTGTGCCAAGCTGGCTATTGTTGTGCTCATAGACACGAACCACTAGAAGAATTAAGATGTTTAAGACCATTTTCTGCAGACCTGATATTTCCTGACATTCATCTGGTAATCTTATATTGAGGATACTGTTCTAGGTACAAGGAATATGACTTAGGGTGAGATGGATAAAACTCTGTGGAGTTTTTAGATCAGTGGAAAATGACAGTCAAAAGATGAAAGTAAAGGAGAGATGATAGAGCTGGTAGCCTAACTACAGGTGATATTTGTATCTAAAAATTATGTAGATATTGAGAATATGGGGAGGGAGTCCCTTTTGAGAAACAAGATGGTCTCCTTGAGGACATAACATGCCCAGGAAAGCAAGGAGAGAACTCTTTGTCAAGTATCAGAGGGTGAAGATGGGGGAGCTTATCAGTGCAAAGACTCAAGTATTCTTGGGTTTACATAAAGGGGTGGGGTTGAGATGAGTTTGAAGGGCTGGTGGGGAGGGTGTGAGACCTGCACAGAATCTGTATTTGACCCTGAAAACTTGTACACTGTTGCTTCATGTAGAGCTGAGACAAGGGAACCTTGGCAGTGCATTGGTTTTTTTTTTTTTACCTAGAATCTAGTGAGCCATTGTTCACCTGGAGAGTATCTAGGACTGATGGAGCCACTCAGGAAAGCTCCTGAAGCCATGGGCTCTACACCTCCCCTAAGTCTAAGCCATTCTATTTTTGCCCCATAAGTACTTTTGAACAACTCTAGTCACTTTAACAAACCAAGACACAGTTAGCAGTAAAGATATCCCTGTTAGTGAGCATTCTACACATTTAAACAAGTGTTTACAATGTTGTGATCAACCTGTGGTCCAGAGTTGTAATCTCATCATCCTCTTGTTGCTGTCTGATCACCAAAGTAACTTGACAACCATTGATCTGTTGTTTCACCCTCACAGTTGTGCCTTTTATAGACAGTCTTATACAATACAAACTGAGTCTTTTGGGTCTCGCTTTCTTTGCATGACATAAGCTATCTGAAGTTCATCATGCTACTGTAGGAATTGGTGATCTGCTGTTTTTCATTTCTGACCAGATGTCCGTGGCATAGATGAACTGCAGTTGCCTGTCCTTTCCCGTGTTAACGAACAGTCCTTGTCATGTGGCACACCCTTGACAGTCATCTTGCCTGTACGGTTCTGCTGCCTCCCTATAGGCTATCAGTGGTTTTTACTTTGTCTCTATCATAATTCTCTCCCAGCAGCCTTACTATTATTAACCATGAGTGAGCCATGCTCTGCATCTCATTGTAGTTGTCATTTTCTGCAGAAATCTTTCCTGACTCCATAAGAATGGTCACTCTATATTTGTATGGAACATCACACTGCATCTTAAACCCATTGTTATTTGTGATTTGTTATTAGTTGTCCATTTGATATGATAAATAATCACCTACCTGATGGGCCTCTGGGAATGCTTGTGAGGGGTTGATACAATGCAACCAGCTGTCCTAAGCTCTCCCAGCTGTGACTTCATTGTCAAAGTGGACTTATACCCTCAAACTAGGCACCAGACCCCTTCTCCCTTAAATTGCTTTTGTCCATGTATTTTATCACAATGGAAAGAGTAACTAAGACACTGTTTCTAGGTAAGTTTCTTTCAATCAGGGCTGTGTGGCTTACTGCTGTGTCACAGTTCCTAGCTGTGTCCAGCTCTCAGCTAAGACCTGTCCTTTAAATAAGACTAGCTGGAGGGGCATCATCATCAGCCTTCTGAGTGACAGAGTAATCAAGATGGAACGGTCAGATGAATAAGTAGCTTGGTGTTCCTGTCTGTCCAGAGGAGTCCTACTCTCTCTTGGTCTGATGTACTTGGTCACATAAGATGCAACTCTAGTGTTGGGAGGTTCTCTGTTTTCTTTGTCACATAATGTCACAAGTGTTCCTCTGCTCACCCTTGGGAGAAATTTTACAGGTCCCCTAAAGAGAGCCCCAGCTTTTCAGAAGCTCTGGTAAATGCTTGTTGCCTCATAGCTCCCAGAACTTGGTTCAGTTTTGAGAGCATCTTATGGATCAGTTTCTGCTTGGATCTATAATCAAGAACATATCTGTAAAACATACCACACACATTCTGTAGACACTCAACAGTGGGCTAACGGAACAAGGAAGTAAAGGTCAGAATACACAAATACTCCAGCATTGCTGAGATTTCAGTCATGGTATTAGAGACCGAAAGTGTTGCCTCCAAGAGATGGACAGCTTTGTCATCTGTGCCTGTGAAGCCTCTTGCTCAGTGGTTCTCAACAGTAAGTAGTGACAGCTTTGGGGGCTGAATGACCCTTTCACAGGCATCACATATCAGATATTCTGCATAACAGATACTTACATTACAGTTCCTAACAGTGGCAAAATTACAGTTATGTAATAACAATGATATAATTTTATGTTTGGGGTCACCACAACATGAGAAACTGTATTAAAGGGTCACAGCATTAAGAAGGTTGAGAGCCACCAGTCTAGCTGTTTTATCCTTTCTGCCTCTGCAGCTGGGAGGGCACTGAGTGTTACAGTTTTTCCAGCTGATTCTTTGTCTACCTTTTTGCTCAGTTGTCCCTTCCTTGCTGAACACCAGCTCACATAGCTCAGCTCCCAACCCCAGTATTCTGCTGGCCTGATTGGTTTTTCCATAGCACTTGGTACTTGATGAGTTTACTGAAACTGCACCATGTTTAGTTTCCAACTGATGTGGATTCAAGTCTCCCTTTTCTACCTGGCATTGGCAACTCTTGTCTGTAAAACAGATCACATCACCAAATGAGAGGCTCCTTACCAGGATTAAGTCAGCAGACAGAATACTTAAGTGGGGAAACCTTTCAGAATACATTAGGTGCTCCTTGCCCTCCTTTCCCCCTCCCCATTTTACCTGTTAAAAGGAGACTGAGGCAGAGTGGGGATTTCAGAGAAGGAGCTTAAGGCTCAGCATTTAGATTAAGGTAAATGTGGAGAGCATTTTTAACCTGCTTATCTGAATATTCTTAAATTCCCTCTTTCCACCCTTTACCCCCATCAATTTTTTCCTTTCTTTCTTCCTTCTACCCATCTCCATTTTGCTTGCTCTTCTTAACTTCTTTTTCAAAGAAAATTACCATGACAGCACATTTATAGGACCAAACAGGGCTCCCCACCCCACCCCTGTCCCAGTTGGAGGGCTGTAGCTTGGGTTTCTTGGTATTCTGCTGTATCTATCTCAGGCCTATGCTATGGAAGTGACTTCTCTTTTGGTGGGTACAGTTCTACATCTGCAACTGATTTTGCCTGCAGATGGGCTTGGACAGAAATAATTAGCCACTTGCCCCTTTGGTGAGGGTGCAAGTGGCCCTCTTGCCAGCAATTACTGAACCAAGTAAAAGAAGAAACCTAGTGGGAGAGATTTGTAGAAAGAGCAGGATTCTCTAGTTTTAGAAAGTTATATGCTAACTTTTTTCTTACACACACACACACACACACACACACACACACACACACACACGTCATGGATTTGAAAGTATGCCTTGGAAGAGCTGGGCACTCTGTTCAGGGTGTCAGTACCTTGGTCACTGGCCATTTCCTTCTCAATTTTATTCTAAGGGCTTATTTCAATATGCTGTGTGTTTTGAACGCTGCCTTTGGCTTCACAGCTCACTCATGCTGCACGTTAAGCAAATGTCTACAAACCTTGATCTATTCTCTGGAAAGAGCCTTTCTTGCCTGTGGTAGCAACTTTCCGAATGTTGTGCTTTTTCAGAATATGATGTAATGACTTGCCATGTGACACCTTTGGATCGGTATGGATTTGAATCATTTTCCTTCAGTGTGGCCTCTGATTAAGACAGCATCCAGTGGTATTAGGAGACTTGAGCATCTGTTAACGAATCAAGCTGCTGATTGCCATCCTCAGCCATCTATCCCTGGGATTCAGAAATTGTACGTGGGGAAGCTGCCTTGGACAATTAAAGAGCAAAACACATTCTGGCTTTTAATAGGAAACAAAAGTGCATAAACAAAAGCAGACTGCTTCTTTAAATATCCAACTGCACAACAGGACTGGTCTCCCAGGGAAGCGTAAGGAGCCTGTATTTAATTGGGAAAAGAAGCTGGGTTTGTGTTTTCTTCAGTTGTCAGTCTAGCAGATGAGATTGGAGTCTTGACACTTTGCAGAAGACAGACTCCTTCCCATTAGCCAAATGAATGCAGGGCCTACATCGTTCTTTGACTTTGTAAATTCTGCCTGTGCTGTAATCAGACCTCTCAAATGCAGATGGTAACTGCTGGAAGGAGTGAAGACATCAAGTTTGAAAGGAAGAAAGTAAAAGCCTTTCTTAACCATTTCAGCTTGTTTGCCCAGTCCCAGTTTAGACCCCAGACCCTTGTAATGGGAATTTAAGATGTAGAGATAAGAAACAGGGTTTCTTTCATTTACACGGAAGCCCCTAGATCTGTTACTTTTTTAGTGGGAATCTGTTACATCTTCAGGCTTTTTATTTCCAATGTGTTCCAGAGGTAGGCCCGTATGTAGAGTAATTATAAGTAACTGTGACTTCCCAACCGGTGAAGGATCCTTTAACGAAGATGAGTTCTTCTCAGACCCTGAGTATCTCCAAATGTGCACATAATCAATGCAAATAAATACTTCCAATATCTATGCTGCTTTTAAGAGAGGACATAGAGGTAGAGAGACCCATTTTCTTCCGCATGCACAGGTCTGGCCTGGATCTCTATATGTGTGGTATATATGTATGTAGGAGCTGGAATGGATATAGACTAAGACTTATGGAATAATGCTTTTGTATATTAGACCTTAAAAATATAAGTTCAATTACTAGAGGCTATGGAAAATATTGTTTCTTCAGTGTTTTGAAGAAGGTAATGGTTAGGGGAGAAGTAGGTTGTCACTATTACCCTCTTCATTTGCAATACAAATACTTTAGTTCCAATGCTTGAGAAAATCTATTGGATTAAATCACACATCAAACTAGCCCATAAGTGACTCTGGTCCTGGGCCCAAACATGTTAGAATTAGCTATCTAAATCGTCCTCATACACCAGCAAACTGGATGCTACAGTATTATGGATATTTTAATAATAGTTGACTATAAACACACACACATATGTATGTATATTTGCTGATGTATGATTCAGCACAATAAAATGGATGACTGGGATAGGAGACCCTGCTTGGGTCTCTGGCTGTTTCCAGTTGTATAAACATTCACATGTTGCTACCTCTTAGAGGATGCTGAATTACTGTCTTGTGGTCTATCTGCTCATTTCTTTGTTTCAGTGAAGAACATCACACACTGTGTTTTAGAAAACAATGTAGCCATTGGTAAGGTACCTGTGCCCTTGTAAACAACCTCTCATTGATGATCCTGCCCAGCAGCCCTAGTGAAACTCATTTGGTGCCTTATGCAAACAGCAGACACCTAAAAAGACATGGAAGTAGAGGGGAGGCTAGGTGAGAAGAGGAAGGGGAGCATGGGGAGGGGAAGGGGGATAAGGGAGGGGCCTGGGAGTGAGTATCCTCAAACTATATTCTGTTTGTGTGTGAAAATTTAAAATGAAACCCGTTCTTACGCATGATCAACATATATCTATAAATATTCTTGGAATCTTGAGAGACAGCTTAAACTTAGCCCCATGCCAAGAAAAAAAAATTCTAGTAATTATTTCATATTAATTTTTCACGTAGGATAAATGTTAAAGATTGTCACAGTTACTGGGTAGGATCTTGTGTGTACATTCGTGTGTGTGTGTGTGTGTGTGTGTGTGTGTGTGTGTGTGTGTGAGTGTCTGTGAGAGAGAAGGGGGGATTTATTCAGAACTATATGTAGGGTAATACATATGGAAGAAAGACATTCAACTAAAGTGAAAGTTTTTGGGTGCCCAGGAATCAACCATCTTCCAGGCCTGTGAAGACCATTCAAAACTGGGTTTCTCAGAGTTTAAGGCTGGGCCCAGACTTACTAAGAATAGGTAAAAAATAAAATGTATAAATCATAAGAAAATAATACTTAATTAAACAACAGATTATGCCCAAATATCTAATTGGAGACATACTACTACTACGCATGTATACTTTTATGTAAGATGAAAAAAAGTTAGCTTGCAAGTAGTTCCTTCCATTCTTAAATGTCAACTAAGACAATGGGTGTTTCTTTTAAAGATGGTGTAGTATGAAGCACACTTAAATCCCCATATTACAAAGCTTGGGTTGCAATTTAAACATGAGCTGTATTATAAGACAGACTGTGTGGATGGTGAAATTCATGCAGACTCATCTGTAGTCACATTGTGTGATTGTTTGTTTGTTTTGTTTGATTTTTCCAATCTACCACAAACTACATCCTACAGCCACCAGGATTATTGCCTTGGTGGTTTCTATTTCTTGCATCTGTTATTAGGTTTTGAAATGGAACATTTGCTGTAGGGGGCAGAACATTCATTTAGCATGAAGGATACAAACCAATAACAAAATAAATTGTTTGCAAATAATGATCTAGGTTCCTTGACAAAGTCTTCATTTTTGTTCCAGTCAGTTAGTTCCTACCCTTTCTCCAGAGTTGTATTGAATTTGGGGAGAAAGAGTCAGGATTTTGTCTATTTAGGAGGTAGATGATGCAAGAATATAAAATTTGACTGAGTCCTAATTCTGCGTGTGTGCGCATGTGTAGACATGCATGCAAGTGGGGGCTGTTGAAATGCTTTCTTAATAGGGCAGTTTCTACCATGTGAGTAGTTACACTGTTGAGCTTTTGTTAAAGTGAATAATGTACTTTAAGTTGAAAACAGTTTCATAAATATTGAAGTGCTATCATTTTTATTTACATGCACAAATACCTTTAATTTCACACTAATCCCTCATCTTATTTTTAAGCATAAATAAAGTGATACATCTTATATTTTTATTCTTTACATGTATTTTAAATGTTTGGTTCTCAAAATTATACAATCCCTTTAAAAAGGACAAGCCTGCAGACAATCCAAATTCAAAAGAGTAGGCAGGAATAAAATAATTCTCAAAGAAAACCCAAAGTCTTAACCCTCAAGAATAGAATAAAAATTGGAAAAAAGTGTCAACTTAAAGTAATTTAAATGATGCAGTTTTATAGCTGTCTTAGCATGACCTTGAGAAAATACTTCCTAAAAGGAATTCTCCCTTAAATAATTCTTTCAGACAAGGTCTCAAAGAGCAAACTCTCTTGAAGTTTTCTCAAGCTGTTTTCTTGGATTCTGCTATTTTCCTGCAAATTCCCGAGGACAGAATATTTGGTTTTAACTTAAGATAATGAAAGTAATTTTCCTCTGAGAACTAAGGT
This sequence comes from Grammomys surdaster, assembly GCF_004785775.1. Classification (NCBI taxonomy): domain Eukaryota; kingdom Metazoa; phylum Chordata; class Mammalia; order Rodentia; family Muridae; genus Grammomys; species Grammomys surdaster. The sequence goes on from NW_021620795.1 coordinate 3,112,352, forward strand.
TTCTGCTGGAATTGTAAAGCCTGTCTGCAGGTGAGATTTAATTTAATCCTTTGAGTACTTAAGATGCATTCCTGAGACAGTGGCCAAAAATGTGACAAGATTATCATGTTGTTTATTGACAGTGTGGGGACAAGAAAAGACATTCTTATTCAGAGTTTAATGATTTCTTTAAGTGACCCAAATGTCAATTTTTTAGTTACTAAAATGCTCGTTATTTAAACAGTCAAAGATTAGCAGGCACACTCTGGTTGTAAAGTTTGTGGCAATTGCATTTTACTGTAGGGATTAACTAGCCATAAAGCAAGGCATAGGAGACATGCAGTATCTTGTCAACTAAATTTCAAGTTTCAAACAGAGTTAGAATAGACACAAATGCATAAGGGATAAAAGGGAGTCCACCTGCAAAACTCTGTGGGGAACCAACACATTATGGATAGAGTCAGAATCGTCTGTGACTTGTATGAGGTTTTAAAGGGTTTGTGGGATATTATTTCTGTATATCCCATTATTTTCTTTTTAGTTCTTTTTTCTTTTTCATAGTGGTTTGCTTATTCTAATAAGCAGAATACTTGCTGGTGTCAGATACTATTAGAACAAACAGGGAAGAATATAAAAATTAAAGCTCTGTCAGGGCATAGTTGGAATTTACTTCCAATTTGTACAACACATTTAAGCTGTACACTCTCAGATAAAATTAATGTCATGAAATCTTTTCAGTTATTTCCTGTTAAGTGCATATGCAAATGTACTGCATGCAGTGATCCCTTGCATAAACTTTGCCTTTTATTTGAGGGTGAACAAAATATGAAAAAAAGTAGTGTCTTACACATTAAATTTAAAGGGCTATCAGAATTTTATGTGGAAAAAAATAAATCTTTTCATCAGTCCATTCAGTAAAAATGAATTTTGTGACATTGGGGCTTCTCCCTGCTGAGGAAGCCTCACAGCCTCCTCTGTTCTCTCTGCAGGGCTGTTAGCTGTGGCCAGAGTACCAAAGAGCCTGTCTGCAGTGTGTGCCCTTAAGGGTCTCACCCTGAGAGTACCCCTGGAGGTTGCCCTGAAGTTTGCCATTTTATCATTGGATTTTTAACAAATGTTCTGTTTTAGAACAATGTGGGGATGTTTTAAATTTACCACTTACTTCATTTTATGTCTAAAGGAAAAATTATACAAAATTCCATACTACTTCAGAACATACTGTCTTGGTTAACATTTTAAAATTAGTTTTAAGAAGAAGGAAATCACGGATGCTCTGGAATCCAGAGAAGTGCCAAGCGAAGGAAGCAGTTGTTCCCCTTTATTTTCAAATACCTTACTTACCATGGGGTCAGGCTGTGGATGATAATGCTGGAGACCTTTGAACACTGGTGATGCGCCTTGGGGAGCAGTTTCTTTTGTGGTACCTCTGCACCAATTCTGGTCTCAGCAGAGCTGCAATTGTGCAGTATCTCAAGTATTCCACAGGGTGTCACGATGTGGTTGTTCTCAAGAAAATTGTCTGGGAGGAAGTAATTTGAGCCAAGTTTAACCCAGTATTTAAATAGTCACCTTTTTTTGTTTTTGTTTTTTTGGGTTTTTTTTGGCTTCAGTCAAAGAATATTTATTCTATTACTCTAGACCTACTGTGTGCCAACCCATGATTGAAAATACAAATTTTAGTGGTATGATGCAAGTCTTTATTCTGGCACCTTGGCCAGCCCAGGACTTCCCATCATAGTGAGCTTGTTTGAATGTATTTTTCCATGGAGATTCTTTCCTGAGAGTGAATCACAGAGAAGGCATCTTCTGCAAACCTTTCTTTGTTCTCTGGCTAGTCTCTGACTCCCTTCTTTCTACCCTCTGGTGATAATGGGTACTCAACTGTGTTGGTTCAGGAAGAGGGCTGAGAGTCCAGGTCCTGCAGGTATATGAACAGCTAAGGTGAGGTGAAGCAGGAGTTAGGCCTCCCCACTCAGAGCGAACATCAATCTTCATTAATAAACTCCTTAGATTTAATTCAATGGTGAGATTTTTTTGGGGGGAGTAAATGAAATAATCCATTTTAGCAGGAAGCTTTTAGTAGCTTTCAGTTCTAGGACAAGATGGCATAAGTTCCCTAAGTCCTATTAGCTCTGAACTATATCAGTAATCATAAAAGACTCTGAAGCAGGCAGGAAGCAGCTCTGTGGGAACTTCATGAACAAATCCTAGGGACCCCCTTGGATTTTCTTCCTGTGCCAGATTACTATCCCAGAACCCTGCAACAGGGACTCTGCCAACAGGAAGCGACAGAGGGAAGAAAGGGGCAAAAGAGAGAAGGAGAGAAGAGTATCTCAGGACATTTAGCAATGTTCCAGTCAACTCATAAAATGTCATCAGCAAAACCCAGCAGGCCAGCTTGTCTTCCATCCTGCCTTGCCTGCTCTAAGTGCTGAGTTCAGGATGCCTGTGCCAGCTTTGCTAGAAGAGCCCTGACTGAGCATCTGTCACTAGAGAGCCTCTCTCCCAGCAGTAGAAGTCAGGCTCCTGTCAAGAAGACTAAAAGATAAGCCATAGACTTGGAGCAAATTGCTGTAAAGCACACAAGGTAGCAAAGGACAGATACGCAGACTATATAGAGTCTTTAAAAATCAATAGTGAAACAAAATCATCACAAATAATCCATTAAAAAAATAGGTTAAAGGCATGAAGTGGCATCTTATTGAGGAGGTGCATGTATGAAACTACATTCAAGTCACTAACCATGAGGGAAATCAAAGTAAAAGGCCACCTATCACAGTCACTAAAATCACAACTAGTGACTTGAGACTGTAGGGAAACCAGCCCATTCTTACATTGAAGAGGTGAAATGCAAATTGTTTCAACTATAGAGCAGTGGTTCTCAATCTGTGGGTCAAGACCCCCTTGGGGGTCGCATATCAGATATCCTGGCTATTAGATGTTTATATTATAGTTCATAACAGTAGCAAAATTACAGTTATTAAGTAGCAATGAGATGATTTTATGGTTGGGGGAATCACCGTAGCATAAGGAGCTATATTAAAGAGTGTAACATTAGGAAGGCTAAGAACCATTGCTCTCAAGAGTACTTCAATAGTGTTTTACATAATAAGAACAACTTCTATGTGATCTAAAAGTCATCCTGGGGTAGCATTTATACCAGAGTAGTGAAAACTTCTTTCAAAGATAAAAAACACATACCTGTATGTGAATGTTTGTAGTAAAATACCTGTAATAGCCCAAACTGGAAACAACCTAAATGTCTTTAAACAGGTACATGGTTAAAGAAACTGCCACAGTAACAATGGAGCACTACTCAGAAATAAGTAATAATGAATAATTGCACAGTCTAACAATTTGAATAAATCTCTAGACAGTTATGCTCAGTGCAAGAAGCCAGTCTGAAGGTTACCCACTTCATGAGTATGTTTATGTTACATTTTCAGAGTCAAAATTATAGAAATGGAGAAAAGTGTTGACTGCTAAATATTTATCAAGTCAGCATGGATGGTATCATGAGAGATGGTGGGAGAAAGGAAGGGAGGAGAGAATAATATCCATGTTTTATAAAGTGGTCTGTGTGCTGGGTCTGCTGGGTCTGCTGGGTCTGCTGGGTCTGCTGGGTCTGCTGGGTCTGCTGGGTCTGCTGGGTCTGCTGGGTCTGCTGGGTCTGCTAGGTCTGCTGGGTCTGGAACAATGAAGTTTTCCATAGATATTGTCGATATGAGTTGGTTGGTTGGTCACCAGAATCTTGATTTCTTACTGACTTGTGAAGGGCATTTCACTCAAGAAGGCGAGAACACCCAGTATTTGCATTCTCAGCCTCTCTTGCTGTTAGGCTATTGGCTTAACCTGTCTCTGCTTTTTATTTAACTAAATGCACCTGTCAGAGCTGTTGGTCTTAGTCTTGGGGTACAAAGACCTACCTCTCAGCCTTGGGGTACACAAACCTGTCCCTCAGCCTTGGGGTGCATAGACCTTTCTCTCACTCCAAGAGTCACAGTGACCAGTGAGTTCTCTATGTTCCAAGGTAAACTGAATCTTTGTAAAAGGTGAAGTTTTTTAAAAACTGTCTCTGAGATTCCCAGCCTTAGTTTTCAGTTTGCTCAATACCATGGCCACCATGTACATCAGGCTAATTGACCCAGAAGTGTCTGGAAATTCTCTTGTCTCTGCCTCCCAGCTTGATACAGGTGCACTGGGATTGTAGGCATGTACCGCATCTGCCTTTACATGAGTTTTGAGAATCTGACTTCACAAACCACACATGTAGGCAGCAATCGCTTTTCATGACCAAGCCATCTCCCCAGTCCAAGACCCATTCTTAAGATGTTTGTACAGTATATTTTTTTTAAGGTGGCTTGTTCTTGGATATAAATGTTTACCGTATTCTAAATCTGTCAGTCACTTTTGTCCAAAGTATCATTACCTTTATTATCTCAGATGCACTGGAACACTGGGAAAGTCCACTAGCCCAGGTCCTGTTACCTCAGGTGTAGATGGTTCATGTCTGTCTCTTTAGAAGTATATTATGTTTTGTTTTGGAACAGTGTTTGGAGCAGGGCTGATCTGGAACTCACTGTATGGTCTGGGCTGTCCTTAACCTCTGAGAGCCTTCCTGCTCCAAGCCTCCTAACTCTCAGAATCATAGCATAAGTCACCATACCTGGATTCTTTAGAACTGCTGGATGATGCCATAGTGGTATCTTATTTGCCATCTCTCCGTTTTCATGACTACTGCCAACGTTATTTACGTGGCCATTCCAGACTGCAACAGAGGGAGTCAAGTAGTCTCCCAAGTTGCTCAAACAGCCCAATGTGAAGCGTGTATTTGGAATGAGTCCCTGAGAAAGCTGGGTGCAGAATACAAATATTTTGAATGGACTTATCTCAGAGTTGTACTGCTTTATTTCCCTGTCATTTAAAAACCCTTAATATGAATAAATTGTTTGCATAGCGGGCTTAAGAAAACCTTAGATAAGAAATACATGGTTTGAAAGCAGAGAATAAAAACATGAATGATAGTGGACGTAATGCCTAGGAGAAGGTCCTCGCCGCTGCCGCCAGGCAGACCTTATAATCGGCTGTTTTCTGTGTTTATTTCGGGATGCAGATACTGGATAAAGTGGCTGGTTGGCTGCCAGCATCTGACTTAGTTGCCAAATGGAGTGTTTAGTCCTTGTTGCATATGACTTATATCACAAGTTCTTCCCATTAACAGTCTGCTGGTGATAACCTACTTGGCTTCCATGCAATCACTTTGAAACAGCCACTTGACAATGTTTGCTATATCACAAAGTTTCTTGCTGGATAAAAGGACTGAGTGGATGGCTGTGTAGGCTCTGCCTAGGAAGGAATGGGCACCCGCTCAGCATCTGCCCAGTGAGTGAATTAATCCTGGGGGAATGTTCTTCTGTTTCACTATGGCAAGGTCTATGAACCTGAACCTTAAACGTGGGTAAATGGGTAGAAACAGAGAAATAATAGTATTTAAATGTCTAGGGGGTCTTGCATTTGTATGGAGAACATTCTGCTTATAAATAGAAAATTGCAATAAATGGATTAAGATCTCAATTTTTTAAATTTTAAGTCAAATGTAATCTCAACAATACTGATGTGATGATGTCCATATATCGAGTCTTAAAAAAAAAAAACCAAAATAAAAAGGAGATGTCTTCACAAATCTTGGCTTTGGTTACATAGAAAATACTTATTAAATATGTCAATCTTTATTTTTAGATCGAAAACTTGCAAGAACAACTTAGGGATAAGGACAAACAACTGACCAACCTGAAAGACAGAGTGAAGTCCCTCCAAACTGACTCCAGCAACACTGACACTGCTCTGGCCACACTGGAGGAGGCCTTGTCAGAAAAGGTGAGCTTAACATCTAAAGCAAGGACTCAGACTTCAGAGAAACAGCACGGGGAGTCGTCGATCCAAGTACATGCAAATACATCTGATTACCCCTGTCCCTACACTGCCCCTAGTCCCTGCTTGTCCTCAGACTTCCATGTTAGCCCGGAGACTGGGCATACTGCAGGCATCTTCTTGAAACTGAAAATCAGCATCACCTTTGGATGTCTGATAAAACATTCACTAACTTTTCACTAAATTTTAGACTGCCCTGTAAGGTTACTCATCCTTCCTGATAAAGCCCTCTTCTGGCCAGGTCCTCTGCTATGAGCTTGTCTCTTCCTTATATCTCTGTGATGTGGCTTTGTTGGCCCTTTAGATTTAAATGTGCACTGTTCTCTGCCCCTGCCATTTTGCATTTGCTCCTTTTTGCTCAGGGTGTGATTTTCTATGTATAGATTTAATTCTTCTGAGTCAAGAATGTGGACTTGGCAGAAAGTTGTGTGAGTTCGAATCGTAGGTCCTGTACTCAGTATTTGGGATAAGACACTTAGGCCTCTGAGTTCCTCAGTGTCTTCACCTCTGAAATTGGGGTAATAAAAGTCTCCACCCTGTGAGTTTTTGTTATGTTTAGGAAAGAATGTGTTTAGGACAGTCAAAAGGGACTATAGTTGTCATTATTTTATGGATAATTTCCATAGAGACACTGTGTTGGTGCTCCTATTCTACATAACCAACTCCCACAAATTCTCACTGTACTTATCGTTCTCCATGTGTCTGTTTTAGTGGAATTCATTGCTTTTTATACTGGGCTCTAAACAGAGACAACCTAGTGTTTTATTTTGCCGTATGCAGGGCTTAGCATAGCACCTTATGGGCTGTTCAGTAGGTGCTGGATATTGGTTGTCTTACCCACCCTCATGTGAATGGGTGAAAGGTCTAGCTCTTCTCATTCTGATGAGGGAGAAGGAAAAATAGGAAGTAATGAGGTAGTGGCATGGGGGTGGTTTTCAGAGGGGTGTTGTTTTTTGAAGATGGAGAGAAATCAGAGAGGGGTACAATACTACTTGGTTGCTATGGCTTACAGACAGGTTTTAGGTTTGAGACAGGAAAGGTATGTTTAAGGAAAAACCAGAAGTAGGTGAGCCATGAGTCCTTTTTTGAGGCCCATAAGTTGAAGGCAGAGGGGAGAACATTTGTAAGGAGTCTGGGAAGAATTTGGGTAATAAGGTCTCTCAGAGCCTTGCATTTTTTTCTATTTCTGGAATTGAAAGCCAATCTAAAACTTTCATTCCGATGGACACTTAAAGGATTCTCATGAATAAAAGAATTAATGAAAGAATGAAATCCATTAGAAAAATAGACCATTTCTTTGACAAAGGAATGCAAAGGAAGGAAGAATTATTTTAGCTCACAGGTCAAGGTGCAATCCTTCATGGCAAGGAAATCAAGGCAGGAGGAGTTAGAAGCAGCTTGTCACATTATGTTCCCAGTCAGAAGCAAAGAACGCTGAATGCATACATGCAGTTAGCTCTTTATATAATCCAGGTTGTACTACCAAGAGATTGTTCAGAGCCACAAAAAATAACTTTTTCCATATCAGTTAATATAACCAAGATAAACATCTCCCAAAGGTATACCCACAGGCTCTTCTAAAATAAAACATAAGTTACATACTTCCAGGAATAATGGCACAGAGTAAATGTCATTCCTATTCCAAATAGAAAAAACAAGAAACAGTTACACTTAAACAGAAAACAAAATAACAACAGTGAAAACCAAAACAAAAGCAACAAGAATAAACTACTCCAAAACCCAACAGAGAAAGGACCAAATCCTGCTGCTCCTCCATGCCTGGCATCTAGGCACATAATATAATCATTCAGGTTCTAATAAGCTGCTCCATCCCCTTAGCCCTGAATAATCTCCATTCCATACCTGTTACTGTTCTTGGAGTTGCCCATGACCTTGGCATCTCCACTATCCTAGAGTTTCTACAATATCTTGGTTTTCACCCTAAGAGCTTTATGCAGTATCTTCTCAGGGCCCCTTTACACAGACTCTGATCCTACCACATATTGCCTCAACTCAGATGCTATGTATGCGTCTTTCTTTCCTTCAAAACAATAACACATGAATGAATAGGATGGCTAGTTTAATAGCCAACTTTACACTGTCTTGAATCACCTGAGAAGAGTCAAGATGATAAGAGGTCACCTAGATCTGGTTGGCCTGTGGGCATGTCTGTGAGGAATATTTTTCTTCTAAATTGATTTAAATAGGGTGGAAAGATCCAGCCTGAGTTCGGGCAGCACCATTTCAAGGGCTGGGCTTGAACTGTGTAGAAGGGAAAACAGCAAGCTGAACAAGTGAGTGGCATGTGCTCATGTCTTTCCGTGCTTGAGCATGGATATTTTATATCTGCTGTTTTTACTTTCTGACTGTAAGCTTGAATGAAATGAAACAGTGATGTGCTGGCCCAGGATGGAGCCTGACCCTTTTGTAACAGTGACATCAGTTTCTGTGACCGGACCCTGGGGAGGCACATCTCTAGGCATCTGCTTTTCAGGAACAAGGAAGTCATTTAGTAAATGTGTTTCAATTTAGACCCTACCCTTCAAACAAGTTTGCATTTCCACAAGTCAGAGCCTTGTGTGGGTAGTATCTTTCCCTCATTGACTGTGTTCTATTGGTATAGTATAGAACAACATATTTCTCTTTAATAATTGCCCTCTTTGTTCTGATTTACTACAGTTTTTACATCTTTCTGCCCATCTATTTTTCTGGTCAAATTCACTATAGACTTGAGTAAGTGAAGTAAAATATAGCCATGCTCAGCCTGAATGCACTCCTGTCTTCAAATTTATGGTGTCAAATGGACTAGTTCGTTATTTTTAAATTCAGCTTCATTCAAATTATCAGAGCAGAAAGCCATATTCATGGTCAAAATATCACACAAATAACTCCCTTCCCAGTTCCTTATAGAGTCCTTGTTCTCTGAAACTTCATCAGAACAACATCCATAGTACACATATCTCTCAGTATTGGTCACCAAAAATCCAGCCAGAATGACGCATTAAGTTCTATTTCCAACATTCACCTGCTTTTGTAGCCTACAGTTCTAAAGTCTTCCATATTCTAGCCACAAAATAGTTCTAGTAGCCTAAGAACCACATAGTCAGGTTTATCATGCCAACAACCCCACTCCTGACACCAATTTCTCTCTTACTTTCTTTTCCTGTCACTGTGATAAAATGCTCTTATAAAATACTCTAAAGAGAAAGGATTACTTGAGTCCCTCATGGCCAGGAGGTCAAGATAATGGAGGAGCTTGAAGCATCTTGATATATTGTCCACAGTAACTAAAAATGAGCAATAAATGTATATATGCTACTACTTAGTTGTCTCTCACCTTTATATGGTCAAGGATTCCCTGCTAAAGGAATGTTCTTACCCACAACTAAGATGGTTTGTCCCATATCAATTGATAATAATCAAGATATTGCCCCATAAGCATGCCCAAAGGTCCATCTCCCAGGTGTTTCTAGATTATGCCAATAACACTAACTATGATGATACACCTTCGTTATGAAGGTAGGACATGGACTCAATAAGGTAAAATGAGATATTTGGCCTTTGAAAGCAGCATTATTAATTGTGACCATGCCAACTGGTCACCCAGGACTCCTGGAAGTCATTTCTATCCTGTTAGTGTTGCTCTATGATAGAAATGATTGCTTCACCTGGAGTACTTATCCAAGGCCACCTAGCCTATAAGTGATGGCATAAAGTTGTATCAATTGCTTTTCCAAAGCTGTGACCTGATAGAAGAACTTAAAGGGAAGAATGATCTATTTTGCTCATAATTTTAATAGTTGTCAGTCCATCTTAGGGGAAGAGCACATGGTGGGGACAGCGCCTTATGTTTTTGTTATAATGATGCAGTGAAATGATATACAGAAAAGATGGATCCCCAAAGAGACACACCCTTACTTCCTCTAACTAGATTTTACCATCTATTTCCCCTTTCCTAATAATGCTGTTATACTATGATCCCAACAAAGGATCAATGTATCTCTTACCCTGATCTCTGGAAATAGGTTTACAGACACACCCAGAGCATGCTTTATTAGTCTCTGAGGTGTAGCTCAATTAAGTCACACTGACAGCTAAGATTAAGTATCACAAGGACTTAAAATCCCTGATATACTTATAGGGACATTATAATGTAAACTTAAATAGCTTTTCTCTCACAGATTCCATCTTTATTCACAGTTAATTGAACATATCCTCTAGGACAGTGGTTCTCAACCCTCCTGATGCTGTGACACTTTAGTACAGTTCTAGCCTTCCTGATATTTCAACCCTTTAATACATTTCCCCATGTTGTGGTGAGCCACCAGCCACAAAATTATTTTTATTGATACTTCATAACTTAGTTTGCTACAGTTATGAATTATAACATAAATATTTTTGGAGATAGAAGGTTGCTGAAGGGTAGGTTGAGAACCACTACTCTAGAATAAGGCATGGTGTGAAAAAAAAAACTCAGTAAATTAGAAAAAATGATTAATTAATTTTTGTGGATTTATTATTAATTATTTTTCTTTTACAGTATTGGTAATCTAACTCAGGGTTTTGCACATTCCAGCATGTGCTGTTACACTGAATGATGTTCTCAGCCTTTAATAAGTAATGGCTTGCTGTCTTTGGCTGGTATGCTAAATATGTCAAACTCTGCCTTACTGTTTCCCTTTTATAATGGCACCAGGGGAGTGTTTTTTATTTTAATTTCTGGGAATTCAATCAACTGTAGAAGACATACAAAATGATACAGGTCACTGAGTCTAAAATATGTTACTTAGACAGGGAAAAAGCATGGTGGTAGAGTATTTGCTTAGCACCCATGAGGCTTTCCTGGGCATGAGTACCAGTGAAAACTAAGATTGAATATGTCACCCAGAAGCTCAAGAGCTCAAACCCACTGTGTTTATAAAGCCAGTCTGGCCAAGCCTTGCTGTAGCCACTTCCCAGATCACCAGTTGGGAAAGCTGGACAGTAGAGCCCCAGGCCACTGAGATACAGTTCCTACCCCATGATAAAGCACCTTGTGAAGAGAGCTATGCAGAGCCAAATGAATGCCCATGGAGTTTGCCAGTGCAAATAGGGCTCAAACAGGAAGGTGGTGTTGGGATTCTGCAAGCTAGTTGTTAATCAAGTGGATCCTGGCATATTAGGGCCTCTTAACACATGTTTTTGATATCTGGCCCTCTACATGTGACAGTTAAATTTGTTCTGTGATCAATGGAGGAGTATTTCATTGTACTGAATCATCAATAACCTTTTAAAGTATAATAATTCTTGCTTTGCTTCTGTTTCCCTGCTTCTCTTTCCCTCTCTTCCTCTTTTCTTCCTTCCTTCCCTCTAACTTTCCTACCTTCTTCATCCCTCCCTCCCTCCCCCCTCCCTCCTTCTCTCCTGCTGTCCCCCTCTCCTTCCTTCTTTCTCAATGCCTAAACAGTAGTACTCAGTGTTTAAAGAAAATTGACCTACTTTCCAAATGATGCTGACACCTTCTAAATGGTAAACACAGTTCTTCATTTTGGGACCCTTGCTTTGAAGCCAAGAGGATCCCTAATTTGAGTTCTTCCTTCCACCATCATTTTAGAGGACTTTGTGGTGTGCCAGGCAGGATGTCTAGCTCTGGACTCAAGGGCTGCTTTTTACAAGACTAAGCTGGGAGAATGAATTTATGTGTGTAAAGGGTTTTGAAAGGCAGTAAGTATGATGTAATCTGACCTCAGGGCTTCTGGGAGGTTTCCAGTTGGTGACATGGTTTCACTGGAGCTTGAGAAATGTCATGGCAGCATCTATGTGGTTTAGGGGATGGGGCAGAGGAGACCAGGTGGTAGACTGACAGTTGTCATACAGGCAAAGATCAGAAGGCCTGGGAGTCTGAAGCTACTAAAAGTCCTTAGAGGTTTATAGTTCACTGTGCCCATTCCTTTCTTTGTGGGTCACCAAGGATCTAGTTAGTTAGCATCTCACCTCTAGAGTAAAATAAGACCATAACTGGGATCAAGAAGAAATAAATATGTATAATTAACAGACCCATTTTCTCTGTGCCACCCACTGTCCTAATAATGTACGGTATGTAAAATGCTTTAAAATTGCAAGATAACAGTAGTCATTTTTCTCCTTAAATCATTAGGTATATACATTATTATAATTGACAACATAGTGGCCTCTTTAGGAGATCTTAATCCACAGGCTAATATTCAAACCAGCTTTCTTCTTCATTAAACACATGTGATAGCCCTTGCCATGGAATAAGTTCTCAGTGCAAGAGATAGCTACATTTTGCTCAAACTAAACCCAAATTCTGGAATGTCTAGTTGTCAAGAGGCCACTGGGAAAAACAGACAACAACCAACAGCAACAACAGCAGCAGCAGCAAACTGCCTCCAGACACACTGGAAAAGGCACACTAGAGACAGGTCTGTCCTTGTCTCATGCTCTCTTTGTTAGTTCCGTCTGTATCAACAATCATGGAGGTCACCTTGGATGAGTCCATAGCCTGTTGGAGCTCTCAGAGGCCTCATCTCTGCCCTGTTACCAGTGACAACTGTACCCTCGAGGTTTTGAACATGACTGATAAGAAGTGCATATGACAGACCCTGGCACCAAATAAGTTCTTTTTTTTTTTTTTAAATGTAATACTGTTTATTTAACTTCAAAAACATTTCAGCATTCTAAACATACAAAAAATAACAGAATGTTGCAAATTGCGTTTAGGTACAGAGGGTTCTTGAACTTCCATTGATGCAGTAGTTCTTTGCTTTGCTGACAATGATGAGTTCTACAGTTTCTTTTAAAAGTTTAAAATCTACTGCACTTAACTAAGGAAAAAACTCCAAACACTTCTCATGCCAGATGACCCCTCCCTTTCCACAACTAAGAATGTCAGCAGAATGCTATGCCACTATATACAAAAACAAGACGACCTGAAGCTAACTGGATGCTCACCGCAGTATCAACAGGTCCAGCCTCACAGTGCACGCCCTGAGCTACGGCCCCCGTCAAAAGGCATCTTCCCCTCACAGCCTCCACACCAAACAAGGAGCATCAAGAATCTGTCTGGGTTGTTTTGTTCTCTTTACAAACTATAGATATGTACAGTTGAAAACTCAGGGTTTCTAGCCAATAACCATATAGTTAACACTACCTTACGAGTTGAGAACAAAATGCCAGAAACATCCTCAAATGCCTTGTCACATCAACAGCAAAGTGCACTGAGTGAGGAGGACTCAAGAGTGCCTTTTCATTTTAAAAATGTTTGGAGCTATGTACAACTTTGATACAGTTTCAGGGCGCTCTGGACACCCACGGCCACTTCATGTAAGCCACTGACACTTTGAGAAACTACAATATGATCGTGATCAAATTTTGTAATTAAACCTAACAAGAGAAATAGACACGGCTCAAATAAGAGATGTGTCGATCACAGCGCTTTCCTACTCTAAGGTATTCACAAAGAGACAAAGTTTTTATTCATCTTCCTCCTCTCCCTCCTCCTCTTCCTCCTCCTCCTCTTCTTCTTCCACCTTTTTCCAGGCAACTTTAGCAGGACCCTTGGCGCCATCAAACTTTCCTTTAGACTTATAGTCAGCAACTCCTTCTCATACTTCTCCTTCAGCTTTGCTGCCTTGGTAATGTAAGGCTGCTTTTCATTGTCACTTCAGTTATTCCACATCTCACCCAGCTTTTTTGCCACATCTCCAATGGAAATGTCAGGGTTTGTGGATTTGATTGTGTGGCAGAATTCCGAGCAGAATAAGAAAAATCCAGATGGAGGTCTTTTGGGGGCATTTGGGTCCTTCTTCTTCTTGCCTCCTTTAGCTGGTCCATAATCTTTCATCTCCCAATCATAGCGTACTTTATCTACCTTTGCCATTTCATCAAACTTTGATTTTTCTTTGCTAGACATTGTCTTCCACCTCTCAGAGCACTTCTTGGAAAACTCTGCAAAATTGACTGGAACCTCTGGGTTTTTCTTCTTTTGTTCTTCCCTGCATGTCTGCAGGATGAAGGCATAAGCAGACATCTTGCCCTTTGGTTTTTGGGGTCACCTTTAGCCATCCTGACTGTATTGTTCACTAGTCTCACCAAATAAGTTCTTAGTGCAAAAAATATCTGTATTTCAATTAAACCGAATCTGAGTTCTGGAGTTCCTAGCAGTTATAAAGGAGCCATTGGAAGGAATACATCTCAAGACACAGCAAAAATAAAATGAAACAACTCACATTCTTGACAGGCTTCTCTTTGTCTCACATTCTCTGCCTTAGCTCAGTCTCAAGCCGTGGGTGGGGCAGTAGGCCTGGCCTCTCACTACCCATTCATCCTCTTTTTAGCCTGAGAAGAGTCTTCTGGAAGTCCTTTAACTCAAAATGAAAAAGCCAAAGAAGCTGGGTTAAGACCAAAAGCATTCCTCTTTCTCCACATCCTCGCCAGCCTCCATTGTTGGTGGGATTGCAAGATGGTGCAACCACTTTGGAAATCAGTCTAGCTGTTCCTCAGAAATTTGGACATAGCATTACCTGAGGACCCAGCTATACCACTCCTGGCCATATACCCAGAAGATGCTCTAACATATAACAAGGACATAAGCTCCACTATGTTTATAGCAGCCTTGTTTATAATAGCCAGAAGATGGAAAGAACCAAGATGTCCTTCCACAGAGCAATGGATACAAAAAATATGGTACATTTACACAATGGAGTATTACTCAGCTATTAAAAACAATGAATTGGAGAAATTTCTAAGGTAAATGGATGGAACTAGAAAATATCATCCTGAATGAGGTAACCCAATCACGAAAGAACACACATGGTATTCACTCACTGATTATTGGATATTAGCCCAGAAGCTTGAAATACCCAAGATTCAACTCACAGACCACATGAAACTCATGAAGAAGGAAGACCAAGTGGGGGTGATTCAGTCCTTCTTAGAAGGAGTAACAAAATACTCAAGGGAGCAAATATGGAGACAAAGTGTGATACATAAACTGAAGGAGGGACCATCTGGAGACCATTCCACCTGAGTATCTATCCCATGTGCAGTCACCAAAGGTAGATGCTGATGTGGAAGTCAGGAAGTGCATGCTGATAAGAGCCTGATATAGCTGTGTCCTTAGAGGCCTGCCAGAGTTTGACATATTCAGAGGTGGATGCTCACAGCTAACCATTGAACTGATCAAGAGGTTCCCAATGGAGGAGTTAGAGTGAAGACTGTAGGAGCTGAAAGGGTTTGCAGCCCCATGAGGAGAGCAACAATACCAACCAGCCAGAGATCCCAGGGTCTAAACCACCAGCCTGGGAGCATCTAGGGAGGGATCCATGACTCCAGCTGTTTATGTAAGGGAGGATAGCCTTGTTGGGCATAGGTGAGAGAGGAGATCCTTGGTCCCATGAATGCTGGACGCTGTGTGGGGGGGAATTCGAGGGTGGGGAGGTGGGAGTTGGGCGTATGTAGGGGCATATCCACAGAGAAGTAGGAGGAAGGGCGATGGGAGAGGGGGTTCCTGAGTGGCGGGCAGGGGAATGGGGTAAGGGGATAACATCTGAACTGTAAATAAAATATCCAATAAAAAAAGAAATATAGAAATAACATTTACTTTTTTCTAGTTTGGGCTGTTGTGAATAAAGCTGATATAAACATTCTTGTAAAAAAAAAAAAACATAAAAAAAAAGTGTGCCTTACTTCTTCTCCACTCTGTGCAGGGATTCCACACTGAAGAGCTTCTGGCTGTCACTCCTGCCTCTAGACTGCTCTAAGCATTTTTCAGGGACTATGAATAAAGTGCAGCTCACAGTCTGAACAGTAGTGGTTCATCTTGCTATAGTCAGAAAAGGGAAACTTTGGGGGCGATGATTTCTCTCTTGGCTGGTTTTATTTTTCAGTTAGCTGAAATCTATTTTTGTATCACAATGTAAACTTCAATAACAGTTTTTAATAATAACAATAATGATGATAATTAATAATAATAATGTTATTTCTTAATATTACCATGAATAGAGATACCTCTACAAAGTGCTTCCTACAAAATGGTACAAACTTGACTTCAATACCCAGTGCTCTCATTTAAAAAAAAAAATGGGCATGGGAGCTTGTACCTGTAATCCTAGCACTTTGGTGACAGAAATAGAAGGATCAATGTAACTCACTGGCCAAGCAGACTAACCAGGTCAGTGAGTTTCAGGATCAATGAGGAACCCTATCACAAAAAATAAGGTAGAGAGGGGTTGAAGAAGGTAAGTGATGTCAGGATCTCTCTGCACATGCACTAGCCTGCACATATCCACAAACACAAACATGCACACACACACACATATACACACACATATACTCATACATAAATACACACACACATACACACACATACACACACGATACTTTGTTACCCTGTGACGCTTAATTGTATTAACAAGTCAAAATGTATTGATTGCATTTTACTAATGCAGGTGCAGACATATATACATATGTTTCTTCATATATATATATATAGTTGTGGTTTCCATGTTGATCACCACAGAGAAATTTTTAGCTGAATTGTCCCTGATTTTCTTTTGCAATAGGCTTAGGAACAAGGCTGCCTGAATTCCAAGGAAAACAGTTCCAGCATACACATAGATGAATTATCAACCCTTGTGTTTTTTCTGCCTTGCAGGAGAGAATAATAGAGCGCTTGAAAGAGCAGAGGGAGAGAGATGACCGGGAGAGACTGGAAGAGATAGAATCCTTTCGAAAGGAGAACAAAGACCTCAAAGAGAAGGTCAATGCTTTACAGGCTGAGCTGACAGAGAAAGAGGTGGGTCTGGAAAAACAAGCATGTCATATCTGCAGTCCTTAAATCCCTGTCTTTGTTGATATTTATTTCACTGATGGTCTTAGGGAACATACAGTTTAGTGTGAAGACTTGGGGAACAAGACTGCCCGAATTCCAAGGAAAACAGTTCCAGCATCTCCTTTCATCAGTGACACCTCTGGGAATCTTTACCATTCAGCTGACTGCAATGTGGTCCCTAGAAACTTTCTTTCTTATGTTTTACTTATTAACTAAACTTGTATTACTTAGAGAATTTTTTAGGTCCTATTATCTTTTGCTTGAATACCAGTTAGCATAACAACAACAATAACAATGATAACTCCACTTTACTTATTAATGCTTTGGGGGGTATTTTGCATTCACCAGCAATCCTCAAATGGATCATACAATATTGCCCAGGTAAAAAAACATGGCATTAAACATAAAAGTCTAGGCTTTTTGATTTTATGGTAAATTATTTAAAGCCATCCCACCATTTCACACTATAGCAAAGATGAATACAGAGTATAAGTGTCCCCTGTGTTTTTACAGTAAGAATATACTTTAAGGAACTCTACTTGGGTGTTCTGGAGCAGTTGTTTGGGGCTGCAGTCTCTATGGTCCAGGGACACATGTCAAACATGTCAGTATTCATGAGTATGCTTTGGTGAAGATATGGGTGAAGCAGTTGTATACCTTAATTTTTTAGTATTATTATTTTCAGCTGTCCCTGGCACAGTGATTTTTGTCTCCCAGAATTGCCTAACCTCTGCGGATGGCTGAAGCATGTTTGTCATGCTCGATCTTTCTAATCCACAGCTACCCCTTCTCAGCTCTCCACGGTTCCCCATCCCTTGTATGTTGATAACGCTATACAGAATATAGTCTTTCCTTAATAGGAACTTGCAGCTTTGATGCAAGAGGAGTACCGAGGGAGCCAGAAGACAGTTTCTTATCCTTCAAATCAATGCTTACTAGACTTTTAGAGAGGAGCTCATTTCTTTGTCATGGCGATAAGGAATATAATTCTTCTTTTCAACACATTTTGTACTGCCAAATCTGACTGGATGGATCTGCCATTTGCATGCAACAGAAGAATACTAGCTTCACCCTCATTCGTAATTTCTTTACTATTTGGATTTGCAAGTTCCATTGGAGGGTTTGTACCTTAAACTTCACTCCTAGTAAAAATGAGACCCCAGTGAGTTGGAAAGCAGAAGCTCCAGACAGCAACAGTTACATAAGCAGTGCCAGCCACACGTGAGCATCCTATGGGCAGCTCTGGAAGTATTGCCAGGTCCAGTCAGAGAAACAGACCCAGATTAATAAATTTAATTAAATTAAGGGACCCCCAAAAAGGAAATGGTCTATACTCTTAAGGGAGGCTGGACAAGCCCAGCAGATGTAATGTGACTACCAGGAAGGACAAACAGAGAACTTAGACACAGGCTGCTGCTGTAATCCACAGGAGAAAAGATGAGTTTTGCTCCTAAGGACTTTTTCTTTGTTTTCCTCAAAGGTTAGGACCAGGCCCACCCAGATGACAGAACGTAATCTTAAAACTTAAAATCAACTGATTATAGATGTTAGTCATGTCTTAAAAAAAATGTCTTCACAACACTTAGATTAATAACTAGGAGCTACAGAGGAACCAAAATAAAGCTGGCCATCACAACCGGCAATTTACTATTTAAAAAAGAATTTCTTAGAATCGCAGTTCTTAGGGAATTTATGATTTAGTTTGAGTGATACTATGTCTTCACTATGATAAATGACTGGATTATAAAGTCCTTCACACCCCTTCCCCACCCCCTGTGGAAATGCAATTAGAGTTGTAGACTTCAGTTTGAGACTTAGACCTACCTTTAATGGCTAGGTGACCTTTGGACAAGGCAAAGAGTGAATATGAACTTCAGCTTTCTGTCTTGAAAAACTGACTCACGTGTATAGGAGCTTTCTGCTGGGCAATGGTGACCTCCATCATTAAGGACATCCAGTGCTCAGGAAAGGGACTTGTATGAAGTAGTTGGCAGCGTCACTCTTTACTGAGAGAACACTGTATGCTTATTACCTTTCTTACTGTTACAGTCTTGATATAAAGTGCCCAACTGTCCATTTTTGTCACTAGGGATTCTTAGCCATTTCATATTTGATGATGAACATTGCCCTAATAGATAGTAAAAACTGTGTTCAGAGATATGTCTTCAAGTACTTATTTCTTTGGATTTTAGAATTCAAGCTATCTAGAGAAGCTCAGAATTCTGGACATGGTTAATAACAGCAATATATAGGCAACTTTGTATCTGAGTGGGAGATTAATCATTTTTATTGAATCTGGACTACTAAGGTTTAGAACTTTATCTTTGATTTACTAGGAGATATTTGAAAATTTTAATCATTGTGTTTCTGTTAAAAGAAAGGGGATTTGACAGAGTTTAATAGAATGCTTCCTTTGTATTTGATCTATCCTTGGAAAGAAGCATCAAAGTCAGTAGTTTGCTTCAGATCTGTCTCAGAGTCTGCACAGCTTAATTACAATAAATACAAATGGACAGCTTAGGTGTCTGTTTCAAGAGGTAATACTAAAAGATCACCTCAGGACTTTTATCATTAGCATGGCTTTGAGATGTGAAACTTCTTGTACTGGTCGCTCCATTTAGTCCCATTTGAATCTATTGCAATGAGATCCTGCTCTGTTTTGTAAGCCAGCCAACTTTAGTTTCCAGGTTAGAGTCTATTATTCCTACCATAGTAAGATGTGCCGGTTCTGTCTAATGCATACTTTATTGCATTGTGTAGAATCAGCGGATGTATGTTGATGACCTTGCCAGGAGAAATTGTGATGTTTTGCTTACTAGCATTCTTCTTCTTTCAGTCTAGTTTAATCGACCTCAAAGAACATGCATCTTCGTTAGCTTCTGCAGGACTGAAGAGGGACTCCAAACTGAAGTCTCTAGAAATAGCCATCGAACAAAAGAAGGAGGAATGCAACAAACTGGAGGCACAGTTAAAAAAGGTAAGTGAAGTCTAAGAAGAAATGTGCTGACTTGAGAATGAATTTATGAAATGGTTAAGGGACAAGCATTATTTCCTTTTCAAAATAAACAAACTCCGTATCATTTGCTGTCTGTAATAAAAGAATTTTAATTAAACACTCAAGTTGATTCCTGAGGAGTCTGCATCAAATCTCTCTCTGTAAATCTGAAAAAAAAAACTATCTGAAGTTTCCTGTCGAAAGAAAACTTGAAAGAGACAAAATAGTAGCAGAAATGAAAAGAATAACAACTAGCTACTACTCTCCGGGAAAAAGAAAAGGGTGAACAAGAATGTTTCCAACAGGGGAGAAAATCCAGAAGTCTCCTTATATTTTGACAAATTTTTACAACTTTCAGAAGTAGGTCAATTTTTGTAATACAACTTGGCAAAAATGTTCCTGGCAACACTCATTTTCTAGATGTTCATTGAAGTGGCCAAGTCCCCAGTGCATCTGTAGAACGATGATTTCTAGTGAATTAATAATGGTCTACTGCCTAAGGAAGCTCATTACAGTCAGAAGTCTTTGGAAAAGAAAGCAGGCTCTTTCCATGTGGCCTTCACTGTTCTCTCCAACCTGCACCCTGTTGTAGAGTGCATCCCGAGTCATGCCTTGTCCCTTTGCCTCTTTCCCCACGTTGTTTGGTTTGTCTGCACTCATTGTTCATATAAAACTCATAACGTTATTAATTTAAGTCTTTTGTTCCTCTTGATAACATATAAACCTAACCAGAAGAGATAAAAATCTTAACATTCAAATAAAGCATACAACAAGATTAGACTGTGACCCACAGCACACTAGGATGGGGATTTATCAACTGTAGTTATGAAAATGGATGGCCCGAATGGCCATAGATATGAGCAGTTTATGTCTATACAAGAATCATTTTGAATGGTTAACATTTAAATATTCTATTATACATGGAGTTATGGAATACAAATTGAAATGTAACTGTTTCATCACCATGAGAAATTTTACACTAAGAAAGTCTACTTACTAAGACTCAGAAGGGATGGCTGTGGAGATGGCTTCTGGGTAAAATGCTTAACTCCTTTTCCTAGGAGACCCATGGAAAGGAATACCAGGAAGTCTGACTTATTCCTATAATTCTATTCCTGGAAAGTAGAGATGAGTAGGTCTCTGGTGTCTTTGGCCTCTCAGTTTACTTAATTGGTGAGTTCCAGGTTAATACAGAACAGCATGTCAAAGTATAAGAATGTAAGGTAAAGAGGCAACCAAGGAAGACACTTCATGTTTACCTCTGTGTAATTCATGTCTATACAGGGGCATCCACAGTCATGTACACAGACATGCACCACATACAAGCACACACACACACACACACACACACACACACACACACACACACAGAGGAACATGGGAAAATAAAGAGAACTGTGCCTAGTAAATCTCATTTAGCAACATGGTGAGAACATTTGAAAAAGATTAGTTTCAGGGTTGTCCCAACATCTCCCTTCCTTTAAGTAATACTATTTAGTAAAGCAGAAATATGGACCAGTAAGTGAAAGAGTTTAAATTGCCCATTTGAGGCTAATTAGATAGAGATTGAGTTGGCCATTTTAGCTTTTGGGACATGAAACATTTTCTTAACTTATTTATATTGTACTTTATAATATACTAACCTTTACTGATATGATAGTTTAGTGATATTCAAACATAAGACTATTGCAAAGGGAAATGGCCTTTTCATGATCTTACCTCACTTGTAGTAGTGGTAGGAGAATCTCAAACATACTCATGCCTGAAAAACACCCTCCATGTCATGGAGATCAAAGCTCTATATGTGATTTCTACATATATGTGATTAACATAAGCCCTTTGTCAGTATAACTCAGTGTTGGCCTTTGAAATCCCATAGTGACAAACAGAAGAGATTCTTTCACATGTTGATGCTCTAGTCTCCTTGTTTATGGTTATTAGTTTATTGAATCTACATCCGTAGGGCTGCTTCAGTTCAGCTTGGTTTGCCCAGTAGATCACTTGCTGCATGCCTTTTCCTAAGCTCCCAGTCAACACCATTTACTGAAACTCACAGACCAAGTCCTACAACATTTTACATGGTATTTAATGGCATTTTCGTATTCTATAGAGTCACCAGCACTAAAGTGACACATATAGTTGTCTTATTGTAAGGGAATGATTTAATTCATGAAAACACAACTAATTCTTAAGTATTTACATAGCCTTTACTTATGCCATCTAAGCACATAGTGCAGTGAACCTCAGAAGATAATGATAATTTAAATATTTTTATGCCTAACCTACAGATGTTACATCTGGCTTTTTAGTATTGACTACATTTAGGTATGAAGTAGTTTTTTTTTCAGTAGTCTCTAATTTCTGCTGCTAGTTCCATTAAAACCTTACCTTAGAAAGAAATGAGATACACATTGGATATTTCAAAGCACAAGGCAAGAGCATATGAATGTACATATAAATGCACCATTGGGGAAAAATATGCAACACTGATAGCCTAAAGGGGTGCCTTCACCTCCTTTAAATGGAGCAGCTTGTGACTTGTGAATAAAATAGATTTACTAAATAAAAGCTGAAAATAGAATAATTTTGTGTAATAAATACACTATGAGTTTTTCCAGTGGTGTCTTACTCAAGATTTGTGATGGTCTAGGTAGGTTTTCCCTTGAAATCCACATCAGGTTATAAATTCTTAGCATTTTAGCTGAACAGATTTTGTCTGCTAGTGACGATGGAGATTTTGACTTGTTATCTGATTAACAATGCCTGACTAAAATAAGCTAATTTTTTTTTACACAAATATTTATGGAGAAGTTTGGATACATAGCCATTTTAAACACCTTTTGATATGGACTTATAAAATCTTCAAATATTTTGTGATTAAAAATGCACAGAAAAGGGATTCTGTGTCTTCTCTCCCAGCCTCTTAGAAATGGCAGTCACATATTCATGTGTGAGGAAACTCTGCTGATTTTAGTGAGTTAACTAAGCAACGCTAACCAGGTAAGGCATGACTACTAATTGTAAGTGTGCACAACAATTAAGTCTACACACTACTCATAGTTATCTGCAGATTAAGAACACCTGATTGTTGATATATAGACCACACCATCTAGTGAATGATTTTTTTTTTTAAGGCTCAAGCTGTAGAGGTTACTTGACTTGTACCTATAGGAATTTGCTGAGAAGCCACAGAATCCAAAGAGCCATGGCTTCTCCCTTCAGTTTTCCAATAAATATCATGCTTTAGGAGATTTTTTTTTAAAAAAATTGTGTTAGAATCATTATTTGCTATACTCCAGTTGAAGAAACAGGTGTCTTGTCTCAGCCTAATACTAAATAATAATTACTGTAGTATTTTATGTACTAGACTTTAAACTTGATCGTCAAATTAATGTGTCAACAGTTCATCAATATAACTTGGGAACACTATTTACAAGTAATATTTAACACATTTGACATGCACAAAATTGACCGGCACCCATTATAGTTACTAAAGCACCTGGAACATAACAGGATACCTTTGAAAATTACTTTTTCTAAATCGAAATGGTGGAAACTGATAACTGACAGCACTGTGCTACAGTTTCCTTTCATCTTTCTGCAGACTTGAATTTTTTCCCATTTAAATTAGTCTGGTATTGCCATGCTTACTGATCCTTCACTTTTGCTAGCCTGCTGCCTCTTGGTCTCTATTTAAGTTAGACACCAAATAGACAATTTAGTCTTATGTTACTACCGAAGAAGAGCTATAAATCCAATGATAAGATTTAATTAATCTTTTATTATTTCCATCTTTGAAGTTCAGGTAATAAATTGTGGGCTTGGCCAAAAGCACTTCTTCTGATTCATTGCTGGAGGCCAGCACTTCATGTATCACCAAAAGTGGACAGTTTTCTTTATTTCATGGGCTATTTAACTTGAAAAAGGGAAAGTAACACAAACCTTAAATTTCTTATTCCAGCTATTCTTTTTTAGGAGCCAAAGTCAACATTTGTGTTTCCCCTGAGCCTTTCACTTTCACTGTGGAATGTTTAAAAACTGAAATTTCTTCTTCTCCTCCTTGTTTTTTGAAGAGCAGCTCGTCTGTGCAAATGCACTGGATTTGCTGAGCTAATGCTGTTTTTCTGGATCTTTCCTTCTTTCCCTGTCTGTGCGGCAATGCCTTCCCACCTTTGCAATGTAGCAAGCCGAACAGTTGTTCAATCAGATGTACAATCCAGTAAGTCATTTCTGAAAGTTCCCGCTGTAACATATCAAAGCATGAGGATCCCCTAAGCCCATGTCTCAGTGTGCCACACTGGGGACGTTTCCCAAATGCTGGTCAGTCTCTTCCATGTCCACTCTGTCAAAAGGAACGAATCTGCACAAAGCCAATGCCATTTCTTTTAAAATTTAAAAAATGAGAGGCCAAAGAAATATGGTCAGCTCTTCCCAACTTCAACTCTCAGGCTACAAAAACAAAACAAAGCAAAGCAGCTTGAAGATCTAGGCTTACAGTATCTTCGGTGAGACCCTTCAATGCCACAGAAATAGCATTTGTAGAACAGCTGGCAGCTCACATGTATGCTCTATGTATGAACTCCATGTTAAGCTGGGTGTAGCTTTAATATCTGAGCTGTACCCTTGGAGACTGATAAACTCCTAACAACAATGTAGGGTTTGTAAAAGTTCAAAATATCTCACAGGCCCGAGGGCAGGTTACAACATCCTCTACTGATAATGGAACATAGCAATTCTGAATTTAGTTTAATGAAGTCTGAAAAGCAGGTAACTAGTTCAAAAATGAATAAAATGTCCCTACTCGCTATTTATCTTAATGACATGTCCATTCATATCAAACACTTATTTGTTTGTTTAGTTTATTTTAAAAAATTGTTTTGTCAACAGATTAGCTTACTGAGAGTTAGAGTAAGTGAAGGTCACTAGAATGTGTCACTGGAGAAGGATGATGATGTACCATCACTCTAATTGTCTTCTATTTATAAATCTACATCACAGAAAAAAAAGATATGCATAAAGGAAGCAATTCAGTCAACACAATGTTATTTCTTTAGCCAAGCTCAGCCTGTGTACAGGCAGATGTGCAAGATGCTTGATGTACTTCATAGATTCTGCCTGGACCCTTCATTTGACCCAACAAATACGTTTACAAACATAGTCCCTAATGCCTTGCTGGAGTGTCCTCCACATGGATCTGAGCAGAGTAGCAAAACTAACCAACCAACCAACCAACCAACCAACTAACCAAACAACCAACCAACCAACCAACCAACCAACCAACCAACTAACCAAACAACCAAACAACCAAACAACCAACCAAACAAACTGCTCAAGTTTTCTTTCCCTTAACATTTGAATGAAAGTAGTAATAGATAGGTTCAAGACAATTGAGAGGTTAAGAAAGACAAATAGCAATAATAATAATGATGAATAATTAACAATAATAACAACAATAGATTAGAATATCCCGAAGCTTGAAAGATCACCCTGATTTTTTTTTAAAGCATTTGGTAAATGTTTCTAGAACAAGATTGCATAACATTTTTTTTCATAGTTACAAGTTAAGGACAGAAGAATCTAAATTTGCGGTGCTTTGTGCATATGAAGCACAGAGGGACTGCTATGTTTCTATGGCTGCAGAGAGTTCTCAGGACAGTAGGTGGAGTCTATCAACCCTTCTCAGAGTAGACAGGGTCAAAGAAATGGCTTAGTGGCATGGTGTTTTCTACTTTCCCTTTCTCTTCCACACAGGGCCTGGCCTCAGCAAGTCAAAAACAAACTCTTTTTAGTGACTAATTCAAGGTCTTAGGCTGACATTCTTCCTCATGTTAATTAAGCTAACCAAATGGTTTGGCGTCCTGGGAATATTGCCAGCTCTCCTTGTTTTAACTCCCCCTGTCTGCAGATATTTTCAGGATCTAGGGTTTGGGGTTTTTTTTTTTGGAGGTAGAAGGAAGGTTCTGATAGGGATGCAGTTTTCTACCCTTTACAGTCTTAAAAGTGACTGCATTCTCCTAGTTATAAAAGTAATATATAGCCATGGTATTGAAAAAGTAAAGAAGGATGTAACAGATAATAGAGCAAGAGGACAGCTCACGGCAGATGTAGCCAGGAGGAGTGAGTATGTGCTCATGTTCCTCTACCAGGCACCCTTAAGTGGAAGATACTACTCTTCTTTCTCTCCTTTTTTCCTCTCTGTCTCCCTGTCTGTCTGCCCATATGTTCTTCCTTCCTTCCTTTTTGTTCCTCCTTTTTTCCTTACATACTTTATTTATTTTCACCAAGTTGTACCAAAATGTTTATTCAATTTTTTATATTTTACCATTTTTAGAATAAAACATTAGAATTCATTCCCTCATGCAATTATTCTCCCAGAGCACCTCGTAACTGATATGCTGTCTACTCTATTTATTACATATTTTGATCACATATACCCATTTTTGTCAGTGCTACAAGTTTAGCTGTGACAAGCTCTCCAACTACCCATTCCTCCATCTTCTCCTTTCCTCCCCTCCTCCTAAGCTCCACCCTTCTCCACCCTCCCTTCTCCCTGCCTTTTTCTTTCTTCATAGGATAACTTTCTGGATCAGCCATCCTGGTTTTTAAGGTTATCTCAATAGTTCTTACAATGTTGTATTTTGGAGAACTTTTACCAAGAGCCTTCTCCCAGCACTGAGTAAATGTGACCTTTTTGACCACACCCTGGCCTACACTGAGAACTGTCATTTCACATAACTTTGAAAAATCCTTAGGTCATTTGTCTTCTTCTCTTTAATTACTAACGAGTTTTAGGTTTAAAAATATATGTAAGCTCTTGCTTTTAAATTTCTAGTTTGGCTCATTGGGTCTTATGAGTTGTTTTCTGTTCTCTAGACAATTTTTCTCATATTGTGACAATTATATTTCATTTTTAATACAGAGAATTCTTTGAGGATTTTTGATCAGTGGGATTTCTTTCTTTGTCTCTTTCTTTTATTTAAAATTTTATTATTTTCTCTATTCCTTGAAGTCATTCTCTGATTTCGCTCACAAGTATGAAAATTTTTGGATGCCATTTTTTTTAATATTAAATACAACTCTTATCTGTATTTTGATTAACATCGAGAGGTCTAGTATATATTTTTTAAAACTATCAGTTAATGTTCATTGTTTCTCAAATGTTCTCTGACCTTGTTGTCATAGTTTTGAGTATTATACTCTCCTTGGAACAAAGGTCTTAGTTCCTAAGCTGCAGTTTAGTTTTAGCTGTGTCTCTTGCTGTTGGGTCAGAATCTTATTTCTGTGACTGTGTGATGTTTAAACACCTAGTCATGTTCTAGCTGAATGTTCTGGGTCATGTTCTAGCTGAATTCTCTCTGCTTTTGTTTCTGTCTTGTTTGGGAGTTCTTAATTTTTAATTTTTTTTTACCTTCCAGATGAATTTAGGAGTCACTTTTGTCAATTAAAAATCACAGTTCCTGGTGATTTAATTTGAGTTATATTCATCCTGTATAATAATTTTAAGAGTCATTGATACAGTTCTGATATGATTTATTATCATTTATAAACTTGATCCAACTTTTTTAACGTGCTTTTTTCTAGAGTAAAGTTTTGACATTTTCCTATTACAGGGCTGGGTATTTATTTTGGGGTATTATATTTCTAAAGCTATTGTGAAGCATATGCACACATATATTGTATAACGGTTGCAGCAATGGCTACATTTCTCCTTTTATTTTCTTTTTTAAATAATTTATTTATTTTAATTACATGTGCATTAGTGTTTTACCTGCATATGTATTTGAGGGTGTCAGATCCCCTGGAACTAGAGTTACAGACATTTGTGAGCTGCCATGTGGGTGCTGGGAATTGAACTCGGGTCCTCTTGAATAGTAGTCCATGCTCTTAACCATTGAGCCATCTCTCTAACCCCCACCTTTTATTTTCTAACCAGTTATTGATGCTCAGGAAGTTTTTGCTCTCATGTGTTTATTTTGAATATGGCTTCCTTCATGTTTCTGGTGAATTTACTATAGTTGTTTTGAATGCATGAGCACATTTTACTGTCAGAACAATGTCCATGTGCCTACACTCAGAGTAAATAAGGATCAGGTTTTGACATCTTTCTGCAAATACGTTCTGGAGTACAAATAAAGCATTTACTTTCTATTCTTTTGCTGTAGATACTCCATTCTGCTAAATAATGTGCTGATGTCATTTCGTAGGAACTTAAAATTTTGCCTTTGAATCCTAATTATTTCTCCTAATAATAGCCTGTCTTCACTTAACTACCAGCTTCCGATCCTGGAGGATTTTTGTGTTGTCACTGTAAATATATGTAGGCTGACTAACACTGAATCTATTTCTCCCCTTAGTTTTTAATTCTAGACAAATAATATAGTTTATCCTTGCCTTAAAATACTGTCCTGGTGATAGCCCTAGTATGCTTAGAGATGGTGTCCAAAAGTCTTTCCTATATTTTAAAAGAATATTTTGATTTTTTGGACACGTTCATTGAATACTTTGTAATATACCCCATTGCTGGTAAGGGTGCATTTGAAACCCCTCTGAAGTGCTCCTGTGAGCTCCCCCTGGCCAGTCACTGTCCATTTAAAATCTGGCTTCTCGTAAACATACTTTGTGCAGGACTTACATTTAATTTAAGGGCTTACAAAACAAACAAACAAAAAAAAACAAAACAAACACAAAATCTCAGACACTTTTTTTCATTTTACACAAAGGGAAAAAAACAATCTTCTTAATGTTCAGGGAGACTTCTCTGTTTAATATGTCATTTCAGGACTATGCATTCCTAGGGACATTGTGTGCTGATTATAAATGCCTTTGTGACTATTGTTCTTAGCAATTCCCCCCACTTTTAAAGTCTATTTCTAAAAACTATTTGATTCATTCTTAAACCAGTATCCTGTTTCAAAAAATAAAATTCTATATGCTTAGCACATTTTAAAACCCTTCAAATAAAAATGTAATTATTAACATAATTCCCCTGGAATTTTTGAAAATTAGCAACATTGAGAACTAAAGGTATTATCTAGACAGAAGATTACAACTATTTATAACTACTTATCTACTTCAGAGAATATGGATGGTACATGTAAACACATGCATGTATACAAACACATATCCAACAATTGATATAGGCAGTCAATGTCAAAATAACTCAAGTAATATACTACATGACATAATAATGTAAAGTTACATGTTTTATTTCAGAATGTCTAGATAATACCTTTAATCCTCAATGTTGCTAATTTTCAAAAATTCCAGGAGAATTATGTCAATAATTACATTTTTATATGAAGGGTTTTTAAAATGTGCTAAGTATATAGATTTTTATTTTTGTGTGTATTTGGAGTATTTGTTTATGTTTATTTATATGTATTGTATTTGTTTTATCTATGAAAATAAATTGTAGCAAGTTTAAAGTGCAGATTGTGAATGTTCTGAGTTTAGTTAGTTTGGTTTTTAAAAGTATAATTTCTTTTAAAATGATGAAACATAAGATTCCAAAATATATCATTACTTTCAAAATATATTACTTAGGGCCAATAATTATGTCTGGCATTTACTCATTTTTAGTTGAAAAAAATTATAATATGTTGTAGTTGTGGAATTATAGTCAGAAAATTTAATGAGTCTCTTTTCTTCATAACTTAGAATTATGTCAATGTCTAAAATAGTTTACACCCTGTCCTGCTATTAAGATATGAGAGGAATGTTGAAACACTGTCTATGGTCACCAGACAGCAAAGTCCTGTAACTGAGAGACATATTTTTGCAGTGCATAAGTTTAGCAAATTACTGCTGAAGTCTAGAGGCAGCATGGATGCGACATCAACAGCTTTATTACCTAATGGTTGACTTGTACTTTAGTTTGCAAGTAATCATTTGTTTTGAGGGAAATAATTTTTTATTAAAAATTGTTAGGGCCCATTTCCAAGTGAGTGTAAATGTCCCCTGCCTTGTGTCACAGCAGAGTTCTGGACTGAAGTCAATGCTTTCCTTCTTAGACCTCTGGTACTATAGACCAATACACCAGTGAGAATAATCAGTGTTCAGCCTTTATAAGTCTAAGTACAAGTACGTTTAGATATGTGATTGTAATACTTGGTAGCTCCCAACATTGGGGCTGACCACCCTTTCCTTTGATTGACATATATCAGTCATCTAAAGTGCTGCTTTGTTTCTGATACAGTTCTGATCACTTCTCTACTGACTAAAACGGCCCTCTGAACAGTTGCAATTCATGCTCAGTCGAGTTACTTAACTCTAATAACTCCTAGACAATTTATGTAGACTTTTGAATTTGTATTTAGAATGGACAGGGGACTCACAGATCTTTCCAGTCATGAGGACCTGTCATGTTCATTACATGAACCTTAAGAGATGATCTAAGAAAGACTTTCCTCCTGTACTTTTAACAATCTTTCTTAAAGATTTCTATTGTTGTAAGCATTTTATAATGCTATCTATTATCATGTCTATCAAAAAGCCCCTCTAAGAATTATTCTTGAGGATTGAAGATAGTCTGACATAAATTATTTTTCCTGAAATCAATAGGTACTATGTTGAGGAGAGAGAGAGAGAGAGAGAGAGAGAGAGAGAGAGAGAGAGAGAGAGAGAGAGAGAGAGAGAAAGAGAGAGAGAGAGAGAGAAGAAGAGAGAAGAGAGAAGAGAGAAGAGAGAAGAGAGAGACAGAGAGGTGTATAGTCATTTAAAAAGAAAGGATTATTAACACTTTCAAGTTTTATCTGACAGACATAGGACAGCTACAAACTTGCCAATGGGCTTTAATAACATGCATTACATGAAAACATCAGTGGTACCTTCGAGATTCAGGCATTCTCCCCCTTAGATTTCTGTTTGTCTACACATCACATGAGTAATTCATCTATACTCGTTTATTGGGCTAAAAAGAGTATAACCTTATCTAATTCACCCACTGTTAAAGACTGGCCTTGGGTTATCATCTTCAGGATTATACAAAGGACATGCATACCTGCCAGGAACAGCCAGTCCTTTCTTCCTAAACCTCTCAGAAGAGTCTTCTCTAAAGAGTGTGTTGATGAAAACTAAACAACCCTATTAAAGCTATTGTGTACTAGCTGTACACAAGTCTTATGTCTAGGATTATTATAAAATAATAGTCATAACAGAACATGAAGATTACCTTCTAGATGTTTGTCATTTTGTATGTTTTCACTGTCTTTGGAAGTTCTTTTGACTTGCCTCTTAACATAGGACATAGTGCAAATTTTCATTTAGCGCTAATGTCTCATGGCTATTAGTCACTTATTTGCTCGTTAAAATGATAATCATAATCCAAAGAATTTAAAATAAAACAAGATAAACTATCATGCTTAACTCCTAACTTTTTTGGCTCCAGAATATGTTTATTTGTGAGTTTTGATTGTTTCTAATTAATTGTTGCTTAGTCCACTGTTTTTAAAATATTAATGGTATTGATTGGAGAGTTTGAGAATGATCCAAAAATTTATTTTTAAATTGTCATAAAATAGTGGTCAGTTTAACAATGGAAAGAGAGAAATAAGATATAGTTTAACTATTCAAAAATTGTGTTTCTTGTCGCAAAAGTAATAAGTTTATTTTTATCATAGATAGAAGTATATAGTTAGCTCATTTTAAAATGAGATTATCTGTTCTAAATTATCAAAGTAGAAGCTCAGCTATTTAAATATTGATCATTTTATATAAAAATATGATTAATATAGGAACAAACTCCTTCCTAAAAGCTTAATAATTAGTTTCATTTTAATAAATACTGAAAGCATGCACTAGTCTGTTACAGGGAGGCCCAGAGTGCACACTAAATAAAAATAAAATGCTTTTGAGATTTGTTGGTAAAAGAGAGTAACCAGTTTTTAATAGTATGTTGGATCGATGGAATTTTTTCAAGTTCTTTTTCATAGTTGTATTTATTTCTTAAGCAAGAAAAATTTAAATAATGTGAAAAATTATGCCCCCTTTATCCTCATGCTTAAATAATATGTTACATGCAAAAATATTATTTAAAAATGATTTTGTCATGAGTAAGAAATTTATTTTATTTATACTAATTTTTGAATTTTTCTTTTACTAAATCATTGCAAAGACTGTCAACCTTCTAACAGTAGTATTAGTATTAATTTCTCTAACCATGCATGATCCATTTAACCCCACAGTAGCTAGAGCTTGCTTGCCTTGTTTTTTCCCTTAAATTAAAGAAAGTATAAAAGTACAGTGGACATGTGCTCCACAAAGCGGGAAAGCAGAAAAACTCAAGTCTAATGGATTGTTGATGTTTTATTACTTCTCACACGGATTTTTTGGAGAACCATACCTGTATGACTTCTCTGAACTTTCTATGTTCAATGTGCACCATCGTTAAACCACTTGCTTTCTTCCTGCCTGCTCTTTGAAGAAGCCAATTAGGGATGAAGGGAAACAAGGGGTAGGCAAAACATTGTGGTGCGGTGTTCCTGCATCTGTCTGGGAATATTTCAGCCAAAAGTTTATTTGGGGAAAAAATAAACTATCATGTCACCACACGCACATATCCATGCACACAAACCCACAAATACTTTGGCTGCAAATTATTCTACAGTGATGTTGCTTGTTGTTGACTGTGTCTGTTCTGGTGTGTACAGCTGCTCTCCACCCCTGCATGTGTTTGCAGATTCTTGTCTGTGTGCTTGTTCATGACCTAGCTCATCTCCTCATTGTTTAGGTTAAACTTATTCAAGTAAATAAGAATTTATGGGTATGTCTGTTAGTTAGAAAGCCCTTCCTAACTTCAAAAGGTCTTCATTCCAAACTACTTTGGTCAGCATTTCTCAATAGGGTGATGTACTTTATCAGTCTTCTAAAGACTACTTGGCCCTACACGCACCCTTCCCAGGCTTGGAAAACAAATACTCCAGTCCTGTTCATTCTCTAAGTTGGAAATGGAAGGATTTGATGAAAATTCTCTTGTGAGGAATTGTACAGACTCCATCCTTCTTACTGAATGAATAAGAACTAAGACACAAGTCTCTTCTTCCATCTCTCCCCCACATTTTAGTTGAAAGAAAAAGGTCAAAAGTAGCAAAACGTAGCATAACAAAACATCAGTAGCAGAAGAACCCCTCTGTGGGACACTATCACATACTTTAAAGTTAACATTATGGAATATATGATTCCCCCTCAGTTTGCCTTCTCACTGACAGAATACCCATAATTCTTGTTGGTTATTTTCTCTCCAAAGTTACGTTCTGGGCCATTGGTGACTACACTCTCTGTTGTTCTGAACAATTGTCTTAACTCCACTCTTTAAAAATGTAATGTTGAAGGCGCATAATATTGAAGACGACTCCAGGATGAACCCCGAGTTTGCAGACCGACTGAAGCAGCTGGACAAGGAAGCATCTTACTACCGTGATGAATGTGGCAAGGCTCAAGCTGAAGTGGACAGGCTGCTGGAGATCCTCAAGGAGGTGGAGAACGAGAAAAACGACAAAGACAAGAAGATAGCGGAACTGGAGAGGTGAGTTCTGCATCCTGAGAGTTGTCCAAGGTGAGCAAACATTGATGGGTGGTGAGCCCTTTGACTTGGGCACCTTTGAAACACCCACCTGCACACACTCATATCACAAGTTAGAAGTTAATATGTGAGAAACATAACCTTCCAGGTGAAGGATGATGGTGTGTTTCTGTAGGATACTACAGAGACACAGGTATACCTTCTGAAGAACTAAGAACTCCTGCAGTATCTAGGTAAACAGCCTGGCTTCCTTAAGGGGTGCCTCAGATCCAGTACTTGTGCCAGCAAAGTATGCAAAAATTTGTGCTTTGACTATCTGAAACCTCAGTTCCTTCCCATTAAAAATGGTCATTTGTGGTTTTGGTTTGTCACAAGCAACAGAGAATATGGAGAAATATAGTTGAAGTTTCTTCATTCAGATAAGAGAAAGGGATGCTCTTGTCTTTTTGGATGTCTTTTGGCACACTGTAACAAATTCTTCCTTAAAAATTATCTTTTAAGAGGATCTGAGACTGCTTGGAAAATAAAAGTGATTAAATATGTTAGGTAGGATCTACATGATCACAAATTCAGTCTATAAGAATGAGTCTAAAGCAGACTTCTAGTGTCTTTATATTTTGAGATAAACTATACCTATATTATATTAATGTGTGGCAAGGTCAGGAAAATATTCTAGTTACTAATGCTTTTTCCTATACTTCTGTAAGGAAAGGACTTTCTAAACACTCTTCCATAGCTCTATAGAACCTCTGAGTATTTCTCATTGGTTCTGCAATAAGGTAGAATTTGTTTTTCTAGATTCAATCCATATGGAAGGAATCAGCCAATTTTGAGTAAATCACTGAATGCTTCCCAGCATGGACAGAGACTCTTGTGAGGTTCTGAAGGACTTGAAGACATGTGCAGAGCAGTGCTCTGTGACCTTACAAGAATGATAATGGGCTTTTGCTAAAGAAAGACCTGGGTTCCAATTTTGCATCTGCTATGTGCTAGCACTGTGACCATGAATCTTGTTAAAGCTGAATTTCTAACAACTTATTAAAATGTATTCTGTTTTGTATCTACCCAGTTTTCATATAAGGTAGGACACTAACCTCTTTATAAAGAATGGAATGCCAAAACAAATCAGTTCTCAATATTAACTGCCTGCATTGGATGGGCAGATGATTCACAGTGAAATTTCACCAATGTTTTCAATATTGTATTTAATCATCTAAACACCAAATTTATGAGTAGTTATTTTAATAATTGTAGCCTTATTTGTTGACACTGTGACTAAGTTTGATTCAATGTAACTAATTTTAGCACATAAGGCAGTTTCTTTTTTATTGAGTTAACTATGCAATTCAAATCTTTAAGGGCAGGCTGGCCAGATGGCTTAACAGATAAAGGTGCCTGCATTGGATTTCTAGGATCCACATAGTGAAAAGAGGAAGCCTTGCTCTCTGACCTTCAGACACATGCTATGGCACACACATGTCACTTCCTATATACACACAAACACATATATGCAAAAGAAAAAATTAAGGCATAATAAAACTTAAAAAATAATCTTTAAGAGCTTTTAATTTTAAAGTGTGGGAAAGGTCTGCCAGCATGCTGGTTCTTAAAACTCCAGGGCCATGGTTTAGGTATAGCTCTCTATATGATCTTTTTGGAGTTGCATTTCAAGACTGGTTTTTCTGAAGAAGAAGGAAAAAAAAACACTAGTATGGAATCACAAAGAACTTATGACTGTGTCTTCTTGTTAAAAAACTAGACACTGAAAAGTTGAATGACCTTCTGTGGTTATTCATTCATTTATTCATTCATTCACAATGGCCTTCCTGTGGTCAGAGATGAGCAGCTGTAGTGTAGGTCTATGAGCTTCTAGCCTACCTCTTGGAGAAGCAGTTATCTCAGTGGATGATTTCATAGATAGCAACACCAGCATAATTAGTAATGGCAATTATAACCATAAGAATAAAGTCTTTGTATTTTTTCATCACTGTGTGCCAGATACTATGTTGAGCACTTGACCTGGAGACTTGTATTTGACTTAATCTTTCCCACAAAAAATGATCAAGATGCCCCCCGCCCCTTTAAATATACGAGGAAACATGAGTTATACACATTTAGTGACTTTCTAAAGATGATAGTGCTCAGAAGAATCAAAACTAGAACTCCAACCTAGGAGCAGCTGAGAACAATGCCTTCCACCAAGGGGCCTTGTAGAGAAACTCATCTCGCAGCACTGAAGTCATGCAGGGAGCCCGAGGGTCCTCTCTTAGCAGGCCTTGAAGCCACCAGAGCCCCGCCTCTTCCTTATTAGTTTCTGTGAGGGAAAGTGACGCTCTGAATGTTTAGAAGGCATTTTTCTCTACTAAAGCAGTTCCTGAGAACTGTAATTGAAAATCAGGATCGGCTACTATAAACATTTACATATAAATGGCTTAATTATCTAGTTGGAAAAACAGGTCTTAGCTGGGCTGTGGAGCCATTAAATCATCAAGAATATTCACAGTTTTATTTCTTCAATATGGAAAGCATTAAAGCAGCAGTGATTTTACAGGCATTTATCTTTATGTACTTTCTGCACATTTTCTTTATCTCTGCATTTGCCTCTCCTTAAAGCTGATGCCTCCCAGGCACTGTAATTCATAAAACATGTGCCGGAGCCTGACTCTATCCCAGATCTCTGCCTGCCTGCATCTTGGGTCCAGCAGCAGAACACAGTCTGGGAAATGTCTGAGTCCCAGCCCAGCCCAGGCCCCCAAGGGGGTGGGGGTGGAGGTCCAAAGGAGAACTCTCCTGGGAAAAAGAAGGCGCAGCCTTGGCCTCCCTTTCTGAAGCATTATCTGCTGGGCTGCATGTATATTCGTTCCCACCAAAGGGTCTTCCTTGACTTTGTCAGGCAGCCCTTTTCACATGGGTTAGTATCTCTGCTGGCTGAAACTACAAAATTCATACCTCATAATGTTGAGAACTAAAGATTTCTTAGCATTGTGACATATATCTCCATTTTGGAGTCATAGAGAATGCTTGCAATTAAGTTTGTGATTTTGAAAACCCAAATATTGAACTTGAAATGAATTTGTGGTCTCTGGCTTGTAACGTGACCTACCAGAGCGAAAAGCCCTCTTTTTGAAGCAGCCCATGTTCTAAAATGTTCCAGAACTTCTGTCACATGCAACAAAACATTTGAGGTTAGGACTGACTCTGATACCCTGGCAGGGGCCAGCTTCTCTTCCAGAGGCCAGTTTGTCTTCTTATTCTGTTCATCTTCTCATTTAAAAGAGTTTCTCCACCATAAATATATTCTGCACAGCATACAGCTGTCATTTCCAGTGAAGTTGTTCCTTCAGCACCACAAGAATGCTGTTTCTTGTCAGCCATTAGAGACGCAGCTTTTTAAGGTGTATGGTAAGCTTCACTTGCTGTGCTTCTCACATGATGAACACTTGTCCTGGATGCTGATGTTCTAGCTGGAAGCAACCATAGGCTTCTCTGGAGGAGCTGGTCACAGGGAAAAGGCCTAAGGAAAACCCAAGAGTGAGTCAGAAGCAGGCTGCTTCCTTTGCTCTGTTGTGATGTAGACCACACAACTCAGCAGCTGACCGAACCTTGGAGTCAGCAAAGCACAATGCTCTGCTGTATTGATACTCATCACAATCTCCAGGGTTTATTTAAGTTCCAAATGAATCTGTGGTGCCTAGAGAAGGAAAGGGAATAATAGGTCTGTCAAACAAGGCCTTCTGCCACTGGCTTTCTTGTATCCCACTCATGGGAAGGAGTCAGTCGGGTGACCTCTAGCCATAATTATCTTAAATCTGTTAAAGCTTTTTCTGATGTTTGTCCAGAGCTCAAATTGAGTCCTCAGCCATATCCATCCCTCTAGATGGTGAAGGGGAGCAGGGGTCCCTGGAGACTCCCCCCATAAGACATAACATCAGAGCAGAAGACAAGGGACTGGTTAATTATCTAGACTGAGGGTTAATGCCATCAGACATTTGGACATTGAAAAATGATTTTTGGTGCCTAACAGAACCTTATCTAATGTTGAGAAAGAAACTATTATTTTCCTCTCTGATTTTCTCAATAATGTGCTGACACAATTTCTTTGATGCCTTTCAGGGCTCTTTTTGAAATACAAATTTAAACTTTCTTATTATTTCTAGAGTATTATAATATATTCTAAAAGTCTCACAGTACAGGGGAGAAATCTGGTGTGAATTCTACTTACTTTGGTATATACTTCTTTCCTCTGAGTAATTTTGTCTACTACTGCACTTGAAGAAATGTTTTAAAAATTATTTGGGCAATGTATTTGTTCTTGTTTTAAGCATATGGGTGTTTTGCCTGCTAGTATGTTTATGTACCACATGTGTGTCTGGTACCTGGGGAGACCGGAAGAGGGTGTAAGAGTCCCTGGACTTTTGGAGTAACCAATGTTTTTTAACTGTCAAGTAGGTGTGGGGAATTGAACTCATGTCCTCTGGAGGAGCAACCAGTGCAATCAACCACAGAGCCATCTCCAGCCAAGAAATTTCTTGAGAATAAAGTTGTAAGGGACTAAAACACTGTAGTGATCCCATAGAAAGATTTCAGAGCCAGGGTCCCTTGGGGAAGGCAAAGTGGCATCTGAAGTATGTGCTAGCTGTTCTAGCTCAGCATTTTCTACCAAGGGCCAAGATCCTCAGCTTAATTCAGTATGATCCAGAAGGATTAGAAACAGCAGCTGAGCTCTGTTGCTACAGTCGCCATGATGGCCATGACCTGGCTTGGATCAGTGGTACATTTATGACTGAGAAACACTCAACCTGGACTATGAAGTGCACCATGTGTGCACTTTAAAATTTTCTCTTTGATTTTTATCATCATAGTCGACATGATTTTCATTTGAAATGTTCGAGGTTAGACTTTATCATAAGGATTTGTCTGTCCATTTATGTGACATTCTTAAAACTACATTACAACATACAATGGCAGGGATTTGTGAGCAGATGTTTGGACAGATGTTTTGTGTATCCACCTCGCTGTTGGGAAGGATATTTTACAGGTTAACAAAAATGAACATCTCCTACACGTTCCTTTCATAGCTTGGAACATAATCATAACTTCCTCCTCTAAGCTTGCCTTCCCTTTACAGACTACTGTTTTGCCTGGTTGGAAGTTCTTATGCAAATAAGTTAACAAACACGTGGGTATTCTCAGTGGCAAAGCCAGAAATCTTGTTTATCTCAATGGAAAGGAACTATTCTCTGCTTTGGAAGTTGCCCTTGTAGAGAGGCTACCAGGCAGGCGGTACCTCACCAAAAGCCCCCCGCACAGGGCCTTTGCTTACTGCTAGGTGTAGTGCCCTATAAGCATTAACTGTGAGTCTTTGAGACAGAATCCACATTGCTAAGTTCCTTTATTTTTAAGAGTGAAGGAAAACATCTCTTAGGATGTAACCACCCAACCCACTTATTCAAATAAAAGTTTTTGTGACATCACAGCTTGACCTTAGTGATTTCAGTTTTGTTTTATCAAATGGAGAAAACAAAATACTGTACACACAAGTAGCTAGGGACTTCCTTTAAAAAAATTCAAATGTAGTCATTGTACTGAGGCAGGAACAGCTCTCTGGTTCCCATGAGTGCCTGTGTGATTATGTGTATGCAAGCAGATACCGGTTTCTTATGCATGGTCTATAATGGAACAGCTTATGGTGTGTGCCCAGGGCTATGGGGTATATATCATATAGAAGTTTTGCTTTATTATCCTTCGTTTGGTTATAGAACCTGCTAATGTACCATCTGTTGGCTGTATGTTTAAAACTAATGGCTCTCCCTCCTTTTGTTCTCTTTTGCTACCCCTTCCTTTCTGCTTGTCTCCAAACCGCTGCTCTCACCCTTGCTCCAATCAGCTTGACTCTCAGGTCAGTACTTTCCATTTTCCTCTCCCTGTCTCCCTTCTGAGCTCACCTTACTGCTTGCATTTGCTTAGTAAGAGAATTCACTGTGCTGTTTCCCCAAAATAGACTGCATGATGACACTACGTGAGGCAGAGGAAATACACAACGCTGGATGCTAAGTGCAGCTTAGGGGGCAAAGAGCTCCTCCCTGTGACAGATGATGTCACAAACCAAAAAGCATTTGGACCTTTGTTTATGGAATCAAGTCAATTGTGTTTTGAAATTCAAATTTTAAATGTGCTTTGAAGGACTTACAGGGCTTTCTTAAAGTTACTTTTGAAAATGATTGGTATGTTAGTTACATAGTGCACACACACACACACATACATACATACAGTGCATACACACATACAGTGTATATACACAGTGTACCCACACATACAGTGCACCCACACATACAGTACACCCACACATACAGTGCATACTCATATACAATGTATACACACATACACTGCACCTACACATATAGTGTACCCACACATATAGTGCACACACACATGCAGTGTATATGTGTATATATACATACATATATATGTATATATATATATAGTATGCACACATATAGTGTATATACACATACAGTATATACATACAGGATGCACACATACAGTGCATATACACATACAAGTGCACACACACATACAGTGCACACACAGTATGCACATACAC
Source organism: Grammomys surdaster (assembly GCF_004785775.1). Classification (NCBI taxonomy): domain Eukaryota; kingdom Metazoa; phylum Chordata; class Mammalia; order Rodentia; family Muridae; genus Grammomys; species Grammomys surdaster. Next base: position 3,152,211 of record NW_021620795.1, read on the forward strand.
ACAATTTTTCTGTCATTGTTTCAGTTTTGAGTTGTTAGTTTCCTTTCTACTAACTGGATATTATACTTTAGTTATCCAAGGCAAAGGATGTAGAAACAAGTGTGAAACTGGATTCATGATTGAATGTTCACTGTAGATTAAAAGAAAAGTGGACATTTTGTTTGAAATTTCTATCCCAGCTTTGATTTCTGCTGTTGGAGGTCCAAGTCAATAATTTTCCCTTAAGTTAAGGAATATTTTTTCTTTTACAAATACATGGTAATTTAACATAATGAAATATTTAATCTATTAAATTATATTATTATAATTTAATAATAATATTCTTTATTATTCAAATGATGATTTTTAATAAAGGATGCTCGTTGTATGTTTTGGGGCTATATAGACTTCAAAAATATAAAATGGGATAAAAAGGCCAGCCTTCAGTTTGAAGTTGGTAGTTCTTTTGAGAGACAAGCTTTATTAAATTTTCCTCCTTATGGAGGCGCTCCACTCTATTCTGTTCTGTCCCCTAAGCCACCAGGCCTGTATCTTCACACCAACAGCAAATGATTTCAAAATGAAGTCTCCTGCTTACATACCAGCTTTGTCTCACCACCAGCTCCCAGTTCTGTGTCTCCCAGGCTCCCAGGCCCTGTGCAGTCTCAATGGTTCAAAGGTACTACACTCTGGATGCCTTAGAAACCTCTTGAACATCATCAGACTGCAGGAAAATCCACTCTTAAAAGCTTCACTCTTCAGAGGTCTTATCAGTGTTCATAGCACAGACATACAACAGTGTGCTCACCAAAGAGCTAATGCAGTGGACCAGACCACCATACCTGTTTGCAGAATTACAAATTTCACAATGGGATATGGGCAGAAGATTCAGCCACTTGGCATCTAAACCCATATTCCAGAGTTTGGATTTACTCATTCAATGAAGCTTTCAGCTTTTTGCCCTGCCTTTCCCTTGCCCCCTGTCATTTGCTACCCTTGACCTACACTTTTGCTTTTGTGACAAGGGCTCCCTTTGCTCTTATGCCTCAGTCCCCTTGCCTGAGTCTTCAGTTTTTCCCTCTTCTTTTGTATCAGTAACTGTGATGGAATGTACTTAGTTTTCCTCTTATTCAAGGTATATGGACATGGATTATTGTTTCCATTATTGTACAAGGCCAGGATTGACAGTAACTTGGCGTAACTATTAAATCCCTGGATGAAGGGTAGTGTGTGCTGATTTCTTTGATAAAATATACCTGCCAAGTCTAGTAGATAAACTGTACAGCCTAAATCAAGGTTCAGATCATTCCAATATCATCTAACAGATTGCTTCAAATGAATCTGAAGGAGAAAATGGGCCATCATTGGGAAAATTCTCTGAGTGTTTTTAGTATAGAAAGAATTGGACAATCTTGAGCTTACAGAAAGGAAAAAGTCAGTAGAGTCTTGGAAATCTTTCTTAAGCTCTGGCAACCTCTTAAAATTAACTGTGCTCCTCCTGCAACTACTTCCAGGTTTACCAGTCAAAGTAAAATAGAATGTATCAGTAGAACTGATTACAGGATTTGGCCCATATACTGTCTTTTTATGGCTTACTCCAGAGAGAGAGAGAGAGAGAGAGAGAGAGAGAGAGGGAGAGGGAGAGGGAGAGGGAGAGGGAG
>NW_021620795.1:3153860-3246417 GCF_004785775.1 Grammomys surdaster
GAGAGGGAGAGGGAGAGGGAGAGGGAGAGGGAGAGGGAGAGGGAGAGAGAGAGAGAGAGAGAGAGAGAGAGAATATGTGTGTCCACACACATACATGGATGTTTATGTACACCATGGATTTTAGAACTATCAAGTCTGATCCCTCTGAGCTTACAAGTCTGTGGTCTGCCATGCACGTTTCCACCTCTCAATCTGAGGTTTGAAACGTTAATAACACCAGGACTTTTCTATGTGCCCTGAACTCCATGAGAAAGTCTTCTCTGCAAAAGCTTTTGCAGATTACCTCATTTCCTTTCTAAACTCTGCTGCTTAAACCCGGGTGGACAGGTATTAGATTTGGGTTTGGTGTAGTGCACATGTCCTGATCCAAACCTGTTTGAGCCTCCACTGCAGTAAATGCATCTTCTGTGAAGGACACAAAGCAGTGGGAACAGCAGAGATTTAGTGGGATCTTTGTATTTTACTCAGGGGCAGGTTTATATAAGATTTGCTCATTTCTAACATGTGACTTATGACAGAGGAGGTTATTGTGATAAATGCATGCAGGATTTCACTAAAAAGGAAAATAATCCTTTGGGATTCAGTTGAAACTCCTGCCAAAGTATCAACCAAATAAAACCAGAAGGTTCTCCCAGCCTCCAGTTTCCTTTGTGTCCTTTCTTAGGTGTTTCTGTGTTTGGACTTTAGTGCCCCCTCACAGAGAGGAAGGAGTTGCTTTTGGAGCAAATCTTACTGAACATCGTGTGTTCTATGGAGGTGCCATGGGTGATGGTCCTCATGTCTCTCCCTGTGAGTGGGTATGAGCTGTTAGCTTGTACCTTGCAGCAGGCTCATGTTGTTGTTATAGGATTACCTTGAACATCTCTATGAAAAGAAATCATTTGTGATCTTTCTTCCAACTGAGCACCATGCTCTCTCAATCCCTCTCTCTTCTATCAAATGATAAAGTCAAACCTCCCAGACCTCAGAGGCCCATTGCTTAAGACATACAACGAAAACCACCTAGCCGTTCATTTTACTATCCTATAATTTACTGGGGTCAATTCTCTGTTCCATTGCCTCCTTAAACGTATAGTGAGAACCTACTATGTGCTGAGCTGGGTTGTATGTGCTGGCATTTTAGAGACTAGCAATGAAAGTGACCTGATGTTGGAGAACGGTATTTCTCATTTTAATGCTCACATTGTAGGTTGATAATTATCATAGGAATAATAATAATAACAGAAATAGAAAAAATTAAGATTGGTAGCTACAGAGACATAGGTAACACCACGTGCCGTGCTGAAGAGCTCACATTTGATGTCATAGCCTCTTGTTATTACCACTTCTAAGGTGGGGAAAGTAGTCTCTCTTCCATATTAGAAAGAAAAAACTGAAGTTCATAAAAGTTGAGTATTTGCCTTTGTTTACATAGCCAGTAAGGGAAGGTGTCAATTTTCCTTTCTGCATCTATCCTTTCTGACTTGCAAATGAGATCTTTCACTGCTCCAGCCAGAGTTACCTTTGTAACAGTTCCAAAAGTCCTGCAGTTAGGAAATCTGGGCAGCTCCCTTCCATGTGTTGGCTCCCAAACACAGTGTTTAGAGTGTATTTCCTAGAGGGACTTTGGAAAATGGTCCTGCCTGCTGTGCCATCAGCTTCAGCCTTCGTGTGGAGCTCAGGAGGGCTATCTTGGTCCTACCACCCCAGCCCAGTATGGATGCTGCCCTTCCTGTGCTTACCCTGGTGTTACATCTTCCTGTGGCCTTCATCTGAGCCTGGTGATGTTTCCTCCAGGACTACAGTGTGATGACCCACACCAGAGATGTCCCTGAGTGTATGCTTTTGTAGGGGAGAGAGCCTCCTGGTAGTTTTCTCCTCCCTTTCTTGGTACCCCCATGAGTTCTCTGTTGCCTGCACTAGGAGCATATGCAGCACTAGACTGAAGAAAAGAAAGAACTGACTTTCCATCAAGCCAGATATTTGAAAATTCAGCAAAAAGTAAAAGCATGGATAAAATGGCAACAGGGGAACCTCCATGCAAGCCACTTTCTTTCTCCCCTTACTTCCTCTGTTTCCTATTTCCTCCTTCTCTCCCTCTCCCTCCACTGTTCCTTCTGCCCTTCCCCTTTTTGCTTCTTCCTAGACTATTCTTGGCAGTCCTTCTTGATGGGAATATGGCAGCAAAATAGACTTGACCCCTCAGCTCACGGATTCCAAGAGCAGCACTTCCTATAAGGAAGGATTTAGTCCCCAAGAAAACATTGTACTCCAATGCTAATAACTGGAAAAACTGGGCTTTGGGTCTCTATTACACCCCCTCCTTTCCAATTGAGGCTAGAGAGGTTATCTACAGGTCAGAAAATCATTTCCCTCTTCAAAGCCGCCTTATACTGATGCTGATGTCCCTGGTGAAGTGTCAGAAAATTTTATGCCCAAGCAAAACTGGTAGAAAGCCAGAAATCTTTGGAGTTTTCCTTGGGTGCAAATATTTTATTGGGGATGGAAGAAAGTTGTTTTCCCTGATTTACAGCCTCTGCAGACATAAAATAGGATCTATATTTAGAAATGATTTTGAACCTTTGAGGTGTAGCCAGGGGTGGGTGCTTGTACCTTCCCAGCCTGGCCGCAGTGGGACTTGCCATGGCGAATGTTCACTGAGCCAGCTCTGATTTATTGAACCAGAACTTTGGCTCTATAGCATTTTTAGTGTTTTAGCTTTTGCTCGAGCTGCTATCCTGGCATTCTTCCTGTACTATTGAACACAGTGAGAATGCGAGGAATACAATGGACATAGTAGTTGAGATGTTCTGCTGTTCCTTTTGTTTCTGGAAGTGAGTGAAGCCATTCTCAAGGTGCAGATCTGTTGGGACGGCAGCAATAGTAAGAGGTAGTTCCCAGATTCCCTCCCCAGGCCCAGCCCATGGTAAGAGATCCAAATTAGCAGGGCTCTTGGTTATTGTCCCATTCCAAAATCGGTTCCCCAGCCTTCCTCCTCCTCTCAGGATTTGCTTGGTGCCACCATATGGATAAATATCAGCAAATAGTAAATCTCTCAAGATGCGTTAGCCTTTCCTATAAATGTTGAGATGGGGAAGGAATTTTAAAAATTGGTTTCTTAGTATTATTATAAATCACTCACTAGAAAAAATAATATCATATTTCCTTTATACAGCCTCCCTTATGAAATGTGAATTCTATCACTTCATTACCCACAGTGCTGGCTCAAGTTGTAGGGAAACCTGAAGACCTAGTCACTGGACAGTTCTTTTGAGTTCAGTGAGAGGCTTGGTATGTCCATTCTGTGTCGTAACAGAGCCTCTGTGAAGCCACTGGTATTGGGAACAGTTTAAAAGTGAGAGGATGTGTGTTTGCCCCTGGAGAAAATACTTTGTCATTTTTTATATCTGACAAAGGTTTTAGAAGTGTTCTTTGTGGGAGACTGTGATGGTTTTACTATTTTCTAATATTCCATAGATGAGATGGACTAGAATTTAAACTAAGTAAGCTGGATAGGGAGGGTAGGAAGCCAGAACCTAGTGGGCTTTGCATTGGGGGTAGCCATTTTACCTGGGGTAGAAAACATTGTGTTTTTGTACTTCCCAGACCCTGGACATGCACTGCATCCTGGAGAATTGTTTTCATAGTAAAACTTGAATTTTAGAAACTATAGAGGAGGCTTGGGAATGAAAGTGAGTTTCCTTTGAAAAGTCTATGGGTTGCTTTTTAAAAAATTTTTCTTTTCAGCCCAAGAATGGCATGGTCCTGTGTTTTAACGTTACTTTCCTGGGATTTTTTGAGCTAGTAACCTGGTTAGTGGAAGCATTGCTCTTTTTGGTGAATAAAGAGCTGTGTGCACAGTTGCTTTTGTTTGACGACAGTTTTCAAGGCAAGGATGCTTTGAAGCAATGAGCTACTTGTGTGAGGTCCTAGTCTAAAACTATGAAGGCCCAATGGTAGATAGTTTGATGTGGGGTGGGGCTGAATTTCATGGAGAATTGCTTTGCAAATCTGCATTTCAGGTCTTAGGAATACCCTGTTAGAAGGCATTGACAAGAGAAGAACCACCTTGTTCAGATGGGAACATTCCTTATGCTATAGACCTTCCTGGCCTTTGGCATTGGTCAACTGGGATATTCTTGGGCTGAACTGAGATGTGTGAGCTGAAGTGTAAGAGAGTGGTTTTAAATTTAACTTCAGAGCCCTCTGCTATTTAACCATTGGTCAGTTTGATGGTCCCAAGGACAGCATGCCGTGTTGCTCACAGATAATTACTGTGGAGAGAATGAGCGGGCTATAGTAAGTGCCAGCTGGAGAATCTCCTGACAACCTGCAATGAATGGGCCTTGGTGAGAAACACTCACTGGGTAATTGGCAGATAGGTGCCCTATCACTCTGCTAAGTGTAGATACTCCTGCATCATCTAAGCATGCTAAGTAGGGACTCTTTAGGGATTCTTGACCAGATAAAGAATCATGGCACTTGGGTCTCGTGGGTGTCTGTCCTAGAACAGGCATTATGTTATATTAATATTTCACTCTTAGTCTGTTTTTTTCAAGTTATTATCTATTGTTAGAACAGTAAATGTAGGAATATAGATAGACTACATTCCAAATGTTAGTGTCATCATTGATGCAGTTAGTATATGTGACAGGTATATCATGTCTAAGTCTCTTATGTGTAAAATGGAAACATCTGTGTTACTGCTTATCACTCAGAGGCTCAAGGCTATGATTCTCACTGAACATGGAGCACATTCCAGGCTTAGACAGATATTTGTAAATGGCAGTGATTTTAGTTGTTATGGTTTGGCTGTGATAAAGGTTTTTATGCCAAGAGGAACAGGTGAGAGCATTGTGTTTACCAATGAAATCTGTCCAGATGGTTGTCATCGTTCCCCTTGTCAGAAAACTGAATGTCTACAATAAAGTCTTTAGGCTCCTCACTAGGCCACCAAGAGGTCAACTTTTTAGCAGAAATATTCAAAGCATTATCTGGCAAATGCCAGTGCAGATAGGAAAATTCATCTTCTGCTTAGAGAAGGCAATCTTATATGAGTACATGAAAGAATTCATTCATTTGTTTTATATAAGGATACATCTTAGATTTTTCTAGAACTCTTTAGATGGGATTTAGCTACTGCCTTTCTGCATTTATGAGGAAAAAGATCTGATCTTTTTTTAAAGGAATGATCCCAGATCCAGGGTATTCCTTTATCTATGTATTTCCTGTAGTTATGTAATAAACATTTATCAGATAGCAATAGAATATCAGTTTTGAGGCAGGCACTGTGATGTGTCCAAATCTGCCCATAGAAATAGCATCCTAAGACATAGAAGTAGAATGATAAGATTTTATGTAATAATTATAATGAATATATGACAGTCATTATATATAATACTTATGAAAGTGATGTAATATTCACTGATATGAACCTTGCCATTTTCCCCTTCATAAATATCTCTGAAATCTTCCCTATTTGAACACAAAATTTTTTTATTCCTTTTTCCCTTTGTATACTATTGCATTGTACCATATGTCTCTTAAAAGCCTTTCAGGCATGTCGGATCCTTTCTTTTCCTGCCATAGTTATAACTGATAACTATGAAAAGGTGCTATTTGGTATGTCTATGAATGGATGAATCTGTAGGTTAAGTTCTTGAATGTGAAGTTGCTGAGACAATACACTTGTAATTTTGCTAGACTTTGCCAGTTGCCCTCTACAGGGACTAAATTCTTGAAGTTCCATTGGCATTTTTCTGTCATGTAACCAGGAGTGTATGTTTCTAATTCTTCTGTGTTTGTCACCAGGGCAAGTGACGGTGGCATTTAAGTTTAGTGCTAACTTCTTTTGGTCTAAGTACAAGTGCAAATGGACTTACTTGAGTATGTTTATACGTATCCCCACAGTATCCTCTTGATCCTTTTCATACAGATTTGGAGGAACTCTTTACATGTTGGAGAAATTCATCCTTGGTCTAAGTTTGGTATCTTCCTTCCTGTCTTTTCATTTGTGTAATTGTTGGCTTTACTTATGCAGAAAAAATTAAAACTGTTCTCAATTTGGTCTTTCTAATGTTGTCTAAATCTTGTGTTATTAGAATTCTATGTTATACTATAAGACCATAAAGACAATTGTCCTGTGATCTATTTCAGTGTTTTAATATCTTTCTCAGTTTGTTCCTGCTCCTATAACAAAATAACATCAGCAGATTAGTTTATAAATAAAGTTTGGTTAATAGCTTCAGAAAGTGGCAAATCCAAGGTCAAGGGGCCATAGATTCTCCCTGTCCTGGGGGCCTGCTTTAACTCATATACAGAACCTTCTTACTATGCCTTCACAATGAAGAAGGAGCAAACAAGTTTTCTTAGGTCTCTTTTATAAGGGCATTAATCCCATTCATCACTTCCAAAAGGCCCCACCTCATAATAATATCACCTTGTGGGTTTGGATTTCAACATATGCATTTTTTGAGAGGATACGAACATTCTTTTAGTATTTTTATGGTTTGACTTTCTGAATTTAAGCCTTTGAACCATCTGGAATTTATCTTAGTGTAAGGCTTCAAGTATGGATATAACTTCATTTTTTTCCTAGGTCAAGTGAAGTTTAAATGTCACTTCCTCCATTGGCTGTTCACTGGAGCTCAGCCAGCCCAGGTTAGGGCTGTACAATACATTCTCAGAGCTTCCCACTGGAACACAGAGCATGGACTGAGCTGCTTGGTCAATGTCTGGTCACTCTATCTGGAAAGGCCTTATCTTCTCCAAGCAGTGCCTGCAAATAGTGGATGTTCCATGAGGTCTACAGAATGAATACTGTGTGAGTTGTGAAGAACTTAAGCTGTGGAGAGGCAAGAAGTCTGTTGTTAGAAGCCTTGGGAAAGGCACACAGTGCTGTGTGAGGCGCCAGGCAGCAATAGAAGGGATGGTGTGGAGGATTCTGTAGTTCTTCGTCCTTACATAGAGCAGTGTGATACTCTGTGTCCACAGAACCTTGGATGGTGCCTGGCTTCTCCATCCTTTTCTCTGAGATCCAGCAACAATTTTATGTTCTCTTTTCCCTTGACAATCCCAGTTTCCCAGCTTCCCCTGACTTCAATAAGACCTACCTGCAGATACTTCCTGCCTGGCTGTTTCAGAAATAGAAAGCATGGCAGAAAGCAGCAGAGAACAGTGAGGTTTTAGCCGGCTACTTTCTAATGCGTTGGGGAAGCAGCTTCAACTAGTAGGCAGATTATAAAGACAGAGGGAAACTAGGCCTGATAATGCGGCAAAGGGTGACATTGTCTATTGTGTTTGAGCATTCAGAGGAGGGGGGGTACTCAGGAAAGTTTCAAAGAATGTGATAGTATTTACTCTGGACTAGAAATATGTGAGTGATTTTACCAGATGGGGTAGTAGTTCAGGAGCCTGAGCAAAAACAAGGAGGTGGGAGTATTCAAGGCCTGCTCAGAAGAGAAGACGGATCTGCCACTGGGGCCCTATAGTAAGTGGAAAAAATGGGAAAGAGGGATTAGCCAAGACAGTGGATACCTTGCATACTCAGTGAAGATGTTATGAGCATTCTGAGTGTAGGAAACAATAGGAGTTTACTGAAGACTGTAAGCTCTGTGTCTTCCCCAAGATGGAGGACAGGGAGAGGAAACTAAAGATGGAAGGATGAGGGATGGAAAAATAGAGTGTGCACAGGAGGGAATGGCAGTGCAGGGGCCATCGCAATAATGAAGACATACTTTTGAAGAAGGGATTTATGTAATTTTATTTATGTGTATGAGAATTTTACTTTCGTGTACGTCTGTGCACCATGTGTGTGCCAGGTGTCCCTGAAAGCTAGAAGAGGGTATCAGATCCTACGGAACAGTTGCCATGTGGATACTGTAAATTGAACCCTGGGACCTCTGGAAGAGCTGCCAGTGCTCTTGACTGCTGAACTACCTCTCTAGCCCTGAAATATAATATTTACTCCTTTTTAAAAGACAAAAAAAAAGAACAAGTCATGTCTCAAGAAGAGCTGTGATGCTGTGATGTGGGAGACAGAAACCAGCCTGTAGTACTCCTCCTGTATGCTGATGAAGGGGAGCTGACACATTCAGTTCTTCAGCAGTCTACAGTTGTCTACAGAAATTAGGAATGACTTCACTGGGCGCTTAGTTTATGTTGGGCACAGTACTCTGCGTTCTACAAGATGCACTTCATTCTTCCCTCATAGCGACACAAAATGACAGATGATGTTATTCCTCTTGTTTTTGCAATGAGGGAACCAAGGCTCAGGATTAGAAGTAAGGGTCTGGCTCTTACACAGCTACCGAGTGGAGTGTGGAACAGCATTCACACACAGCCATTTGGATCCCTGAGCCTGCATCTAACCACTATATCCTACTCCACAGCACGACTTTTTGTATTTGTATGAATTGGTTTGGCCCGAGCACCCTGGGAACCGTAGGGACTACTCTAATGTGCTTCTTTTGGGGTGGAAATCTGTTTCTGTAACACAAAGGATGCTGAGCATTGATGAAAGCGGCTCATAATGGGAGCCGAGAAGCTGTTTGTGTTGGCACTTCCAGCGCCCTTCCTCAGGTCTGCGGGTCTGATCCTCACCCTCTCTGGAGCAGGAATGTGAAATTCCTCTTTCTGAAGTGAGTGTGAATGGGCCTGGCGAGTGGCCTCCATGGAGGCAGCGTCTTTGTATAAGGCAGTCATCAGCCTTGGAGCTACTTCAAGATTCATGAAAGGCAGAGATGGGGGAAGACCTTGGGCCATCCATCCTCCTGCTTGTTTAAGATGGTTCCCGGCGGGGATTCTGGGGCGGCAGCCAAGAGAGAAGATGTATTTCTAGGAGGGGTTTTTCTGCTTCTTCCAGGAATCATTTTTGGGACAGTTCTACATGGCCCCACACAGTGTGATCAGAGAATCCCTGCAGCATAAAATGCTGAAAAAGTATCGAAGGCCTCTGGTATGATGTATGATGATTGTCCTTTGGGGAAACAAAACAAAGTAAAACCAAAACAACTTTGTGGGGAAGCTAGCCCCGCCCCTCGGCAGTGCGAGTGTTGAGTGTTGGGCGGTGGGGGTGGGGTAGGCTGCATCTGCCTTGATCTTGCCTGAGACAAGTGGGAGGGCTGGCAGTACAGAGAGAAGGGCCCACTCCCAGGGCAAGCCCTTGCGCTCTCTTTGTCTTAGGTCAGAGGGTAGGTATCATGCCATCACAATGTATGCTCTTTTTTTCCAACAGAGCTCGGGCCTTTTGTTTTGTTTTGTTTTTAAACTTATAAACTTTAAACTTTGAAGCTTTAATGACTTTGTCTGTTGCCTGATGGGAAGGGTCTGTGTTGGCTTCTCCCATCTGGGCTGCTGGGGAGAGTGGGAGGTCCCTGCTGCCTGCTGTGTGTCAGTCTGCTCCTCTGCCTTCTCTTCTCCCACAGACTCTTGGCTCTCCTGCAGGCTTTGAAGATGTTTTGGGTAGAGTAAGTTAACTTCACTTTGCTCAGTTTCCTTAATGTTAGGTGCTGTTTTGTAGGCTGTTTTCAGGAGCCAGTAAACCAAGTTTTGTAATGTGTAAGACCACAGGAGACTTTGTCACGACATTATCTTCAGACATAATTAGACCCTATTTTCAGATGTAATTTTGTAGAAAGATAGTTCCAAGTGCTCTTCTTCGAAAACCTTGCCCCAGGCTATATGTGAAGTTTTTAGTTTTTTAATTACCATAACAACCCCATAGGAAGTCTTGATCAGCATGGATAAACGAATAAACCAAGGCTTACTAAGGTTATTGATAATCTATTCAGAGTCACTCTGACTTTGAACCCAAGCTGCCTAAGAGGAAGAGGCATGAGCATCTAGACACTGTAGATTTCTTTCTGGGTGCCTTCATGGTAGTTTGTCCTGGATGTCAGCTGGGTTAGAATAGAATGCATCTATGAGGCTACTGAAGCATGTCCTGGAGTATCTGTGATCATGTTTCTGGAGAGGGAAACCTGAGGAAGGATGATCTGTCCCAAATGTAAGCAGTACCATCCCATGAACTGACCAGAGCTCTTAGGATCAGCATCACCACAGATACACCTATCACTGCTTTCTTGCTGCTGTGTGGTGAGCTGCCCTACCCTACCAAGTCCTGCTTACCATCATGGAGAAGAACCTCTAAAATAGTAGTTCTCGACCTGTGAATCATGACCTCTTTGGGGGTTGTCTAAGACCATCAGAAAATACAGATATCTATATTATGATTCATAAGGGTAGCAGAATTTCAGTTATGAAGTAGTGGTATGTGGTGGGGGTCACCACCACATGAGGAACTACATTAAAGGTTCACAGCATTAGGAAGAGTGAGAACCACTGGGCATTGTCTATCTCTAGTCCTTATAAAGTCAATGCAAGTACTCAATGTATTGAAGTTCCCATAGTCCTCGTCTTCCATCCCATGGATAGATTATGTACAACTATCCTATCTGGCATATGAGGCTCTTCGCACTCCAGTTGTACTTTGGGTCTGGGTTGATTCATTGTATGCATAAAGCCCTTCTTTTTTTAAAGTTAGTTTAAATTAAAAAGCATGTGTGTGTTCCATGTTTGTGTCCAGGTATGTGCACATATAAGGAGACTAGAGGAGAACATCAGGTTCCTTACTTTATCACGCTTAGAAACACTACCTTTGAAATAGGGTCTCTCAGTGAACCTGGAGATATGCTTGTAGCCAGCTAGCACAGTGATCCTTCTGTCTCCATTCTACCTTGCAGGCACATGGAGTTAGGGCATCCTTTTCTATGGATGCTGGGATCTCAAATCATGTCCTCATGTTTGTGCAGCAAGGACTCCTACCCACTGAAATATCTCTTCAGGCTGTTCCTCATTTATTTATTTGTTTTTAAATTATTTATTTATGAAGACTGGGTCTTACTATGTTGCCCGGAATGGTTAAGAACTTACTATGTATCTCTGAGTGGTCTGAACATCATGCCCCCTTTGCCTGTCTCTCTGTTGAGTGTAGAGATCACAGGTATGGGGCATCATATCCTCCTCAGTCTCTTTTCCACATGGCATTTGTCCATATTGATTTTGTTTCCCAGTTTCTACACTTGCTAGTCATTTCTTGTCCATCTACGTCAGAATGTGCTTTTTCAAACATGACCTAAATGTTCTTTTCTCTTCTTTTTGCCTGTTCATCATGAGTTCCCACTTGATATATGTATATTACCTTCAAGTAGACTAAGGATAGGGAGGGGTTCCTCTTGTGTTTGATATACTCAAGGTTCCTGCAGACAGCACCTTGTTATAGTCCCTGCCTCTATATCTCTTCCTTTCAATAAACATTGACTTTATAATGGTACAGCGCCCTTTTCAGCTCTGTATTCTCAGTGTATGACTCATGGTTAGTGCTCTGTAAATATCTGTTGATTCATAAAGCTGGGAAGCTAAGTATTTCGATTAGCATCAAGAAACCAGATGGGAGCGACTTCATTGTCACATGATAAGATGGTAGGGAAAAGAAAGAAAGGGGCAACTTGGGTAGACAGTTTTACTTGAATGACCCAGCAGAAAATGGCAATCCTTCATGTGTGGTGTATTAGGAAGAAGGGATTTAGGGTTCTTCCTCTAGTCTGGTTGACTGAGAGAGGTAGGGTGCAGAAGGGGGAAGTGATTTGGGCTCTGGAGATAGGGCAGTGGAGATTAAGTTTGGAATATACAAAGATGTGCATGGGATATCCAGAAAGTTGTTCAATAAAGGTCTGAAAAGTCCAGAAGTGCATAGATCCTCACTTCTCCAGAGGGTGATCTCAGGTTCCCGCAGGCAACTTCTCTCTCAACATCAGCATCCCCTGCAAGGCCTCCTCCATGCCTGGTCTCTTCACGTGTGACACCCAGGCATGCTACAAATCTTTAGGCATTGTGCTCTGTAAATTTAGAGGTGTCTATATTTACACCATGTCTAAAATGTTTCTAGAAAGATTATTGAAGACTCCTTAGCAGTGGGAGTGACTCCTGGGGTAGCTTGAGAGGTTAGACAATTTCTTACGAATGCTTTTGTTCTATTTAATGTTTTAGTTTTAGCATGGGCGATTTTTAAAAGTTCCAGTGCATATAACATAAAATGAGCCCTTTAAGAGTGGGTGTTAGTATATTTGCAAAGTTATACAGCTGTCACCACTATCTATTCTGGAATTAAAGTTTTATCACCAGGAAAAAAATTGCATACCCAGTAGCAGTCCCTCTTACCTTGTCCCCCAAGTCTCACCCTCTCCCCTACTCATTTCTCTTGCTCTCCAGCCTTTGCCAGATATTCTGCTCTCTCTCTGTCTGGGTTTGTGTATTTGGGAGATTTCATATACTCAGAATTACATATTATGTAATGTTTCTTGATTGGCTTTTTATATTTTCTGTATGTTGTGTTTGAGTTTTATCAATATTATAGCATGTGTTAGTACTTAGCTCCCTTTTATTGATGAATAATGTTACTTTGTATGAGATAATGCACTTTGTGCATCTATTTGATCAGCCTTTGGTTTGTCTCTTTTTAGTTACTATGAAAACAGTAGCTTAGGTTGCTATGACAACTGGGATAGGGAAGTAGAGTTCCTGTGTCTGTGGTGATTCTTACTAACTCTCGAGGAACAGCAAATTATTTTTCAAAGTATCTTTTCAATTCTATGTTTGCACCAGCAACATATAGTTACTCTGGATTTACCTCAGTTTCACCTAAATGTTTTATCATCCATGTTTTATATCCCAGACATCCCAATGAATATGTGATTGATTTGATCTACTTTTTCTAATGATTAATGATGTGAAGTGTATTGTATGGTCTTACTGGCCATTTGAATATCTTCTTTGAAAAAATATTTTAAACTTCCTCATTCATGTTTAATTGGGTTTCTTTTCTTTTGTTGAGTTCTGCTCTTTATATGTTATGGATACTAGACCCTTCTTTCATATTTTACTTTTTCCTGTATACTGACAATTTTATTCTTGTCTTTAATGTGTTCTGTTAAATTATTCTGTCTCATACATAATAATAATTTTTAATGAACATTCAAGAAGTTTCAGAATGATATTCTTAGGGGATTTGTATTTAATTATAATTAAGTGTGTTGCTTGTAAATGATCAGTTGATGGCTTTATATTGGCACTGCCCTTTGTGGGTGTGATGAGGTAGTATTATAAGCCATTTACCAACTCCTTAAATACAGGCACTCATACATGTAGTCACATGCTTGCTGTCCTTTGGTAGTACCTTCACTGTCTTTGAAATAGACTCTGACCTTGAATGTTCCCTTAGCTGTTTTTTGTCTACTGACTGCAACTGAACTTCAGACTCTGAGCCACTTCCAGCCAGATAATTTGCCCATTTAAATGTGCAGGGTATGGCCTCATTTTATAGTGCTATAAAATGAGATTTAAAGAGCCTCTCCAGAGAGCTGTGATTACCATTTTTCTTTAGTAGTTAGCCAAGCTAATAAATATTTTTAGCAGTTCTGTCATCAAATGTCATATAAAATTAGATCTAATGATCACACCTAAGGGAGGATCCAAAGTGACACAGCCTTCTGTGTGGCCCCCGAAGGAAGGGTGATGCATCCACCTGATGATTAGTCCTCGGACATTTCAGAAGCAGAGCTTAAGTCCCCTCTCCATGGGGCAGGTAATGGGGTTCTTGGAAATGTAGCTCACTGCAGATGAGTAGGAGAGCTAAGCACAGAGCTTCCAGGCCCCTGAATGACGTGTGCCCTCTCTTCTGCAGACACTGGCTGAGATGGCATCACACCAGCCTCTCCTTCCATACGTAAACACCGGGGAAGGATCTATATATCTCCAGTTTCTGACTGCTGGCTTCTCTGTCATCCAGTTTGCTGGCTCTCCAGCATACCCTTGAGTTCACTGGCACATGATCTTTCTTTTCAAAAGTCTCCATTAAAGCTCAAGACCTTTCTCAACATCTTGACAGCCAGTAATTCATAAAGGGAAAATGAATTAAGTCTATTTTAGCTTAGTCCTAGGGCAAGAGAGTTATTTAAAAGTGATAGCCGTGGGCTCTTAGGACAGGACAGCTACTTAGCTTTCAGGACCGGCAAGAGAAGGACCAAAAGTAATGAGTTAACCTGCTAAGAATTTGGACATTTTAATCATTTGAGTCTGGGTATACTTTGTCTCAATTTATAGTGAGTGGGGAAACAGTTATCTTGATAAGCATGGGTTTATCTCACCCCACGTCTTAGGGGCTGCCTGGATTCAGAGTAGAATGGATTTCTTTATGTAGCAAGGGCAGTGGGCATGCTTTGTATGAGCAAGAAAAAGAAAACTTTTTTTTTCAAAGTTCTTATCAGCAAAGAGCATTACCAAGAAATCCAATAGGGTGGTGATGACATTCAGTTTTATTTGTACCAGGAATGCACAGATGGCTGGAGTTAGCAGCTATTCATTTTTAGCACATATCTCTCATTATTGTTAGTGAGAATTACACTGACCCATCAAAGGGGGAATCAAAGGACAGTCTATAGTGTCAAATAAGCATGCATCATTTTGGTGCACAGGTCATGCACTTTGACCTATGACTTTCTGTGATTATAACTTGCTTTAGTTACTTTATTCTGGCTGAATTTGTCTGGGTGATTTTCATGGCTGGAGGAGAAGCATTTCAGCGAGCTGCACAGGTCTGAAGCTTGTAATCAGCCATTGCTCATTTGTGGGCTCATGTGTGAATAGCTCAATCAAGGTATGTTTTCATAGAAAAGTTCCATCGATTAATTGCCCAGGAAATGCTCCTGGTTCATAGAGATTTGTAATTCTGTATCTTAGAATATTCCACTCCCAACAGGTCTTTTACCCAGATGATGATGGTTGCTATTATTGGGCTATCATGTTCTTAGGTGTGGCCAGGACTTTCCTTTAATCATCTTTATCCACACTGCCATAGAGAAATTAGATGCCAGTGGTCAGGGAAGCTATAACCCTTATAACTCTTATCATTCCATGTTGAGAATGTGTGTGTGTGTGTGTGTGTGTGTGTGTGTGTGAGAGAGAGAGAGAGAGAGAGAGAGAGAGAGAGAGAGAGAGAGAGAGAGCACACTTATTTTTGTAAAAGATTCATATTTAGATGTAGTATTTTTGAAAGTAAGCATTCATGGCTGCAGACATGGCTGGGTGGTTTAGAGAACTAGCTGTCCTTCCAGAGGATCTGAGTTCAAGTCCCAGCATCCACATGAGACCCAATAACTAACTGTAACTTCTGTTCCAGAGGATTTGATGCCCTTTTCTGACCTCCTTGTACACCAGGCACACACATGGTACATAGACATGCAGGTAGGCAAAACATCTATACACATAATATACTTTTTAAACAAGTAAACATTCCAATGATCTCATTAAAAATAAAAGCAATGTAAGACTTGAGTTCTAAAAGCTTTGGGGACGTTACACCTTGTTTTTCAAGATTTAGTGTTTTTACTGCTACAGTGACAGAATGCCATAAACTGGGCATTTGTAATGAGAAGAAATTTATTTTTCACAATTGAGAAGTCAAGGTGTCAACATCTATTATAACGAAGACCTTCTTGAAATGTTAGTGATGGCTAAAGGCCAAAAGTCAGAGACAGAACAAGAATTCTTTTACATCAAACCCTCTGCAAAGCTAACAGCATCTGCCCACTCAGACAGATGGTACCTATGGGCATAACTGTTCTCTCCACAGCTCAAGTCTGTCACACCAGAGATGGAGTATTCACACATGGACATTGGGACTATATACCAACCATAGACTGTAGAATGCTACTTCGCTCACAGCTTGGGTTTCAGTTATGTTGATTTTTGTAGAGGTTTATCATTTGTTCGTGGAGAATCAGGAAAAGCTTTCTTGCTTCTAATTGGAAGCATGAGTTTTGAATTTGTAATATGCAAGAAGGAATTGGATTTGTATCAGCAAGTAGATACGCAGTGTGAGATGTAAGACTGAACTCCTGTGAGAGCAAGAGACCCTGTTTCTGCAAAGGAACTCCTCTTTACTGCTTTATCTTCAATCTTAGGTGATTATATTCTTTTAATAATTAATATCGAGAGTATTTTTCCAAGAGTAAAATTTAAGCATAACTTATTGTTACTGGCACAGCACAAGTGGTAGATACAATCTGTCTCCTAGTTGTTTCTTGTTTCTCCGTTCAGATGAGGCTGCAGCAACAGTTAATAACCACTTTTCCATAGGAATGCTGCACAACTTTAATCATCTGCAATCTCCAGGCACTCACGAGATAAATAGTTGCTTAGATGTTGTCTAAGGCCTGCTCTGCTCATCTTCACAGAGCCTCAGATGGATTTTGTCCATATGGAACAGGCGGAGACTTTGCCTAAAGAGCAGGTGCTTCCACAAGCATTGCTTAGGGGTGTGTGAGAGAGAGAAACTTGAAAGAGGCTACAGAATACACGGGCAGCTGGGTATGTGGTGAAGACAGGAGAATGTGCTTAAAACAGGTCCTGGTGGGTGGCAGTGGCAGTTACAAAGAAACACTCTTACAGCTAATCCATGGGCTTTTACCCCTTCTTGATGGAGGCGGTTATTCTGGCCAGCTATGACAGTAGGAAATTAGTGAGTGGTACAACTGAGAATAACAAGGCAAGCAGGAAAATCACATGAGCTTTTGAGTGTAGCACATTCACATGGACTGTACCCAGAATCAGCACCTAAAGATGTTGTTTCTCAGCCGCATGGTTGCATATCACATAGTGGCATGTTGGCCAATTCTGGACTTCACATCTGAAGTGATATACTCGGTTGCTTATTGCACAATTGCCTGTATAGTATGTGTGGGGTTTTTATATATAGACTGTGGCATGTGCATAATAACAAGACTGCCTAGTAGTGCATTTCTCCATCATTCAGTAATGCCTACCTGCAATATCCATGCCAAGGTGCTTGTGACAATCAAGTAGGGTGTTGTATGTGATAATAACTCATTGCCTAATCTTAAAACATATGAGTATACATGCTACATGCCATCTTGTTTATCAACCTGTGTTGGAGTTCCTACTGGCTGCTCGATGGATTTTAGACAATGACATTCTCATAGACTGGGCCACTTTATGCTTATGAGTTCTAGAATCCCTGACATCTGGAAAGAAACTGGAAAGAGCATGGGGAATTTTGAAAATGTTAATGGGGGGGGAGAGAACCTTTGGTGTTTTTATTATGGAAAAACAATGATCTTGTTTAGGAAAAATAAAGCATGCAGGGAGTGATGTCTGTTATACATGCTCATCAGAAGACACAGATGGATTCCCAGGAAGGCTGGGGATCTATGTTCTCTTTTCTTTAGAATCTTCATTTAAAAATGGTGGTCTAGATCAGCCTTTGGAGTTTTCTGGTTGTTTTTGCCCAATCATATCCAGTGGTTTGATGGAGAAATCATGTCCATAGATGCGTTTGGGGCAGGTTACAAGAAGGGCAGGTAGACTGAGCACTGCCTGGGTATGTCTTATGATTGGGAGGTGAGTGACTTACATTGCAGAGTGGAAGCCTGTTTCATGAACATAAGAACATAGAAAGTATTTGTATGCTGATAACGCATTCACAGCATTTCTGAGCCACATGGCCTCTGTTGGAAGTCTTCACTCACTGAGTGTTCACAGATACTGAGTTTAGCTCTGAGATATTCTAAGACTCCTGAGAGCCATCTTCCTAGCACAGTGTGAGTCTTGGGGTTCAGAACTGAGAGGATAGAAACTTCCTTTCCAGCAGCTTTTTCTAACAGGTGTCAGTGATTTCAGGGGATACAGGCCATCTTAGTGGAAAAGGCAGGATGAGGGAGAGGGGAACTCAGGGTGCTGCTGGGAATCCTCATCTTATAGCTGGGCAAAAGAGGAAGTAGAGGATGTGCTAACATCCAGCTTGCTTTCTCTTCCCCCTTTTATTCATTTGGGATCTAGCTCAGCCCATTGGGTAGTACAATCCACATTCAAAGCATGTCTTTTCTTCTTAGTCCTGTCTAAAAATGTCTTCCCGTGTGGGGCTCCTAATGCTTCAAGCAGTCTTTAATCTAGTTGAGCTGAATTAGCTATCACTTGGTTAGTACCAAAGTTACTGGACCACAACAAGTTAGGGCTGCTTGCTTACTTGAGTCTTGAACAAAGGGAATAAATTGGAGGTATTTCCAATTGCTCATCCCTGGGAACTGATAATCCCCAGCTTGCTTGGCAGATCCCTTAAGGTCTGAGGATCATCACTGTAGCAGCCAAATAGAAGTGTGCAGGTTAGTGGATTCATCTGAGTAGCTATTCCCTCTGGTGTACACATGCGTGTTCCTTTATATAGCCAGCCAGGGCTTAACTGAATCTTAGTTGTGAATTTCATGTTGATTTTTTTGTTGTTGTTTAAGAGTATTCTTTAAATTTTACATATTTATTCATGTATTTATCACTGTGTATGTACACAAATCCGTTCTTATGAAAGAATGAAGGCAGCTGTTTGGAAGAGGTTTTTTCCATCTACCTTTATCTGGGTTTCAGGGATGGAGTTCTGGTCATTAAGCTTATACAGCAAGCAAACCACTGAGATGTACTGCCAGTCTAAGAATACCTTTAATGAGCACTTCTGAGTCACATGCTCTGTTTCTCATAGAAAGTCATAATCTGCAGATGAAATGTGATTTCCTAGAATCTTGCTCAGTTAAAAGAACTTATCTGAGGTACAAAGGTTTAAAGAAAAGTTTTAACTAGACAACTCTATTGATGGTGGATGGGTAAGCTTGTAGGGTGGATACACTGGGAAATTCAGGAAACTAACCAAAGATCAACTCTCAGACTTGATATCTCAGATGACTCCAGAGGAAAAAAGCAGTTTTGGTCAAGTAGGTAGTGAGCACACTGTGTTCTGTCTCATTTGGACCTTCACAGTTGTCTATACTATTAAACATTCTGAGGAATCCTATTGCAGTGTTAAATAAGCCCTGTTTATATCTTGTCTGTACTCTCAGGACTTCAGTCCTGAGATTTCAGTCCTTCTTTTTCTGCCCCTTTTAATACTTTTGATTCTAGTTATGAACAGATCTTGAACTAGTGATCCTAGAAGCCTGCCTGCAAACCATGAGTTAGGAAGAGTATGGCACATAGAAACCATGATGCTGCAGTGGCCTTGGGAGGTGGTTGGCTGTGCTGAGACAATCTCTGAGGAAGTGGAGTGTTACTCATCAGAGTAAGCAAAGAGGTTTGAGTTATGTAGAGAAGAGCATACAGAACAGACATTTGTTTTGTAGTGTGTTGCCATGGGGATGCATACTTGGAAAAGCATAAAGATGCATACATTGCTGTAATTCCTTTTCAGCCGCCACTTAGGCCTTTAAGGTTCTTTAGGTTGTACTGATAAAAATTGTTTGGAAGAAGTTTAGAACAATGGATTAGTAATTCTGTTGAGTAGATACTGAGGTGAGTAGTTCCTAAAAATTGTGTGAAATTGACAGTGTAATAAGATTACAGAATTTTTGAAAAAACAGTACAAAAGCCAAGATGTAAAATAAGTTATAGTTTGCACACTAATTAATGTCCAAGTCTGCCATTCAGTATGGTAGTCACTAATACCCTGTGACTGTTTATATTTAAAATATCAAACCAAGTGATATTTAAAAGATAGTTCTATGGATCCAGTAGCCATGTTTATATATTTATTAGCCATGTAGGGTTTTTGGCTGCTATACTACAGCATAGAAGTAGGCCATACCCATGGTAGTACATAACTCATTTGTGTAGGGTACAGGGAGACAGAATTCTGACAAGGTTTCCATGATCGCTATCTCCTCGTATTCATACCCTCTTATAACCTCCTCCACTTGAATATGGGAAGTGTCTGTAGCTTGCATCCAGAGGATAGAATATGGCAAAAGTGACAGAATCCATTCACCTGTGTAGATAAGCCATGTGACATAGGTATTGGCGTGCCATTCCCATGGCATTATATGAGACTCCATATTTGTAGACTGGAGAGAATGATGCTCCTACTAGCTTAGAAAGCTATAACAGGCATATTGTAGACTGTTTGAATAGAGGACCACATGGGAAGGAACTTGTTACATCATTCAGGACTAAGGGCAACCTGCAGTCAGTAAAGAGCTTCAAGGGAAGGCATTGTGCCAGGACATGGAATGAACTTAGAATTCTGTTGTCTCAGTATTAAAGCTAAGGGGAGGATGTAATCAGGATGACACCCTAATTTCACCCTGGTCAGACCATGACTGTGCTATCAAGCCACAGACGCTGTAATGGCATAGCTGAGTGCTATTTGGCAATGAATGGTAGGCTCATGACAAAGTTTTTGTGCCTCAGTATATCAAATTTAGCACCAGTCTAAATTATTTTTGGGAGGGTCTAATAAAGCTACACCTCAGTGGGACCCAAATGCTCTAAAGAATGCACAGAATAACTGGAGCTTTACTTTGAGGCTGGAGCTTTACTTTCTCCAAAAAGGCAAGGATGGTTAACATTCTCGAGTGAGTGTCTAGGCTGGTTATTAAGCTCTGTAGAGTTTTGTGGCCAAGACATCATATGTATTTTACTGTTTTTGTAGTATAACAGATAAGACTGTGGTCTTTGGCATCCGAGAAACAATGGCATTCTGTGTCCTTTACTTAGAAACCTTATGACGTGCTGCAAATTACCTCTCTAAGCCTCCATTTTTTCATGTGTAGAGTGGGAATAAAATCTTCCTCCATGTCAGAATGTTATTTCATTCAGCAGAGATATTTTTACGGCCTTTAGCATGGCACTTCATATGCACTCTGACTTCCGAAAACATAGAGAAGTTTTATTGTTTAGCAGCATTTTCCAATTGATTTCTCATAGCAACGAATCAAAACGCCAACACATTATTTCTCTGCTCTCATTTGAAAAATCATCATGTAAGATTGTTACCTGCTTTTACTCCTACTTTATGTCTGAGTTGCCATAGCCTTGTCTCAGATTGGACGCAGTAAAAACAGGTCTTGCTCACACCAAGTGCCCTTATGCTTGGAGATTTGCTCTACTTGTATATTGTTTGGGCAAATTGCCCCAACCTTGGGCCAGACTGTGGAATGTTGGTTTCCTCTAACATTAGCCTCCTGGGAGTCAATTTTCACAGTTTCCATATGTTTTTATATTATCCCAAACTGTAAATACAGCTGACACTCCACCAAATTGGTCCTAATGTGCCTGTGTCTAACAGCAGAGGAATGGGCTTCTAGAAGAATATAATGCTCCGTGGAATTGTGGCAATTATGTGAATGCTTGATTTTCAAGTATTCAGATTCCATTTTTTTGTTGTTATTTGAAAAGCAAATGGTGTGCCAAAGGAGATATGAAATAGGAATATGGCAAGGTCTTATCTTGGGTCTTGCCTTATTTTAAGTTTGCCTTTTGCTTCCTGGGAGATCTATCTGCAGAGGAGCCATTAAATACCATAAGCATTACTCTTGCTGCTTCGTCTTCTCTTCTATTTTTATTGTTGTTGTTGTTGAAGTTCTGATTTTATTGCCATTCTTTGTGTCATTCTCATGCTTGTCTCTGAGTCAGTATGTGCAACAGGAACCAAAGTCTTTAGGATGGTGACATTTTGGAATGTGATGGTCAAGAACCAGTTTGTTCCAGTTTGAACCAGTTGGTTCACCACACTGTTACCACTGTGAAGTAAACACAATTAGGCTCTCTCCCCTGAATCCTGACACTCCCCCACGGATGACTATTCTGGGGTGACTATTTCCTTTGTGTCTAATTCTTCAGTATTCCATCAAGTTGATGCCCCAGGACCACTTGAGTTCAATGATGCTTAAAGGAGCTAGACCACAGAATACAGACCGTGTCTTAAGATTCTTGTTGGCTTCTTCCTAGACCTTGCTACAATTGGCTTAGAGTGCAGGACACAATAGAAAACAATACTACAATACTGTCTCTGCTTGGTTGGCACAGTGAAGTTGTGAAGGATGTAAGTGGGAAGAAGTATTTTCTGAGATGAACCTACTGAGACTCTGACATCATTAGTTCCACAACTTTGGGGCAACTTCCTCATCTGCGAAAGGAACAAGTACATCAGACCTTCCTAATAGGACCACAGGAAGGTTAAGTGGGTAACATGTGATTCTAGCACTTTACATGATATCTCAGTGATTTGAACCATTGCTGGTGGAATGAGTGATTGAATATAAATTTAATTACAAAAGCAATACCCAGGTCATTTTTTCCCCCACACACTCTTGGATTTTCAGTCTGATTTTTAACGTGATTTTTATAACAAGGAGCATTTCGTGCTGCTCTTGGATCAGTAGCATACTATAACTCTCATTTGTATTCTCTTTTAGTCTAGGATTTTAAACAATTTTTGGCTAAGTATCTAGTGATAGCTACATGTCAGTTTGAATAGGCTAAAAGACCTCTCAATGATCAGCAAAACACTGCCTTGCCCTTGGAGTGTCTTGAGGAAATTTCCAGAGACCTGATGAATGGAAGGGAGGAAAAGGAGAAAGCAAGGCATATTCACATCTTCCCCTCCTACCTTCTTCCTGTCCCTGTCAGTATTTAATTATGGATGGCAAAGTACCTTGTGATGCCCCACTCTTCCCTGTTAGTAGATAATGGTTACTGGGGAGGAAATATATTTCTATTTAGTGATGTAGACACTGAAAAGTTCCCATACCATGAATAACTCCTTGTTTATACTTATACAAGCAACTATAATCAAACTCAGTAGGACATCTCTCTCTCTCTCTCTCTCTCTCTCTCTCTCTCTCTCACACACACACACACACACACACACACACACAGAGAGAGAGAGAGAGAGAGAGAGAGAGAGAGAGAGAGAGAGAGAGAATGTTGAAATAATAAGGAGGTTTTGTTCAGAAGAGGAAGCGGGGATGAGAGGGTGAGAGTAATGGGGGAATGATGTACTGTGCATTAATTATGTATTAATACATGCATGAACCTGTTGAAGAATTATAAAATGAATTAGGAGCATAAGTAGAAAACTTAGAGGCAAGAAGTGCCTGATGGGAAGTGCTGATTTGAACTGTCATGGCAGTGGAAGATGGAGGGAAAGGGTTGTCTTCCTGGCTCTTCTACATTCTTAGCTCTGAGATGGAAGTCAAGGCCCCAGGGACTCTGTAGAGCCATAGCACCTTGTGATGGGTAATCCTGAAGGGGAATTGCTTTTACCTGTAGACTGAGAAGCCAGAACATGTGATCTGGTCTATTGTGAGAATGATGTAAAATGGGACACCTTTAGTGCTTAGCAATGAGATGAACAAACCACCGTCATCCCAAAGATGCCATCTTCAGCCTGTGTTTCCCGAGTTCCCATAACATGACAGGAGGCCTACAGGCAAGAAGAGCCAAGATAGTAGATTCTGCACTGCCTACAGATGTGTGTAGTCCACTTGCTCAGAAGAGCCTCCTTTATTAAGATGCCCATGATTGGAACACTGAATCTTGAAGAGGATAAAGAATAGGCTAGAACCTCCTATGGTGGCATACTAGCTGCATGATGTTCCTAGAGGAGGGAACTAGAGACTGTCACACTGGCCCACTTTTCCTCCATCTCTAGTACACCCCTCTCCCAAACAAGCTCTTAGCACCTCTCTTGAGCGTTCAGCCCTGTGTGGAGTGGCATTCTACTACATTTTGGTGAAGCGGTGTTCTGCAGGGTTAGGATGAAGGAAAATGCTTATACTTGAAGGAAGTCTGGCCTTCAGAATTCCTCTCAGAGTGGAATGCCTACAGGAAATAGATCTTTCACTCATGAATCATTACTACCTCCTGCTATGCAACCTCTGCCAGGAGTCTTCCTGGCTTGGGTAGGAAGGTCAAGGGTGAGGGCTACTGGATGAGTATGATCTGCAGAAGAGCCTGAGCAGAGTCATCTGGCTGGTGTTTACAAAGCACTCACTGAATTCGAGTTGCTGTCTTAAGAGCCTTATTTTTAGGAAATTTAATATTCCTCATTCTCGAGTAAAATAACTTGGACAAGGTCATAGACCTCTTAAGATCTGCTTTGATGTGAAAATGGCAAGAAATTTTGTCTTGGGCTTCTTACTATACTGATTTTTTCACTAATTAATTTATTTATTCATTTTACATCTAAATCACAGCACCCATTTTTCTCCCAGTTCCCCCTCACATATCGCCTTTCTCTATTTCCCCTTTACTGATAACGGGGTGGGCCTCCCTTGTGTACCAGTCCACCCTAGCACATCAAGTCACTGATGAACTAGGCATATCTTCTCCCACTGAGGCCAGACAAAGCAGCCCAGTTAGAGGAACAGGAACTACAGGCAGGTAACAGTGTTAGATGTGGTCCCTGCTCTAGTTGTTGGGAGACCTGTATGAAGACCAAGCTGCACATCTGCTACATATATGCAGGAGGAAGTGCTAGATCCAGCCCCTATATACTATTTCATTGGCGGTTCAAACTCTGGGAGACCCCTAGGGTTCAGGTTAGTTGACTTTGTTGGTCTTCTTGTGGAGTCCCTATACCCTTTAGTGCACTCAATCCTTCCCCCATCTCTTCCATAAGATTCTCTAAGCTCTGTCTAATGTTTGGTTGTGGATCTCTGTTTTGGTCAACTGTGGGGTAGAGCCTCTTAGAGGACAGTTATGATAGGCCCTATCTACAATTTTAACAGAGTATCAATAATAGTGTCAAGGATTGGTTCTTGCCCATGGTATGGGTCTCAAGTTGGGCCAGTCATTGGTTGGCCATTACCTCAGTCTCTACTCCATCTTTTTCCCTGCACTTCTTGCAGGCAGGGCATTTTGGATACTACATTTGATCCACTTGGCCTGGAATGAGTTAAATGCCTCCAGAGCTGAGTTAGGAATTGCCTGTTGGTACCACCTTATCTAAGGGAGTGTTTCTAGATGCTCTTTATGCTAGCTGTTGGGAAGCTGAGGTCTGCTTTACCTCTGGGAAGCTCTATGTCTCAAACTTTCAAATCTGAGCCTCCTTCCCCTTAATGTCTTCTCTCTTTCATTATATTATCTGGTTCTGGGATGGCATGCTGGCCTGTCAAGTGACATGAGCTGCCTTCTAAAGACATGTTGGCATTTTGTGCTGTATCTGAGAGTGGTCTTCTCTCTGGGTTCTTAGGTAACCCCAAACACCATGGAGGAAGAAGAAAGATGTGAGGAGAGAAGCCAAGTCAGAAAGTTTAGAGAGATAGCTTGGGCATCTGCTCATAGGTTTTGACAAAGACTTAAGTAATGGCCTATTACCAAACTATGGCCAAACAGTTGTTCATGTGAGACTGCCAGGCATGTGGAGGCCAAAAGACCTGTCTCAGTCTCTAGCCCAGTCCTCAGATCTTGGCTTGTCTCATGAATTTTTGCTGGAAGGACAAGGGGATTCAAATGGCTGCTGTAGAAATGCTCCTGCCTGCAACATATAGCACCTTTGTAATTGCTGTAAGACTATCCTTAGAATATTTATGATAGCTCTTGCAAAATTTATAGCTGTGCTAAAGTACTCGGTGGTATTTACAAGCCCCCTCAAAATGGGATCATCTCAGTGGTTAGAAGTAAAAGCCTTTATTATTGGAAATTCTGCATATAATGTACACTGTTGGCCTCCAGTGTGTGTGTGTGTGTGTCCATCTACATGTGCAATCACCTCAGTGTTTTCTCTTATTCACTCATGCTTGTAGTGACTTTCCACAGTGCCGCTGTCAGGTTAAACTGCCAGGAGTGTAACTCATTAGAAAGAAAGTACCAGTGAAGCTCAGCACATAACAAAAGCATCTACTGATGCTTTCCACAGCTCACTGTGTGAGGCAGTCCCAATACTGTGGGAATTAAGAAACTAAGAATGCATGCGCAATATTTCACAAGCTGTGATTATATTCTTACTGTAAGCTGAAAGTTATGCAGAGAATGAACCTGCTAGGATCTGTTTTAAGCATTTTACCTGGACTAACTCATCAACCCTTCATAGTCACATTCGACTTAGATACACTTGAATCTCATTTCCTGTGTGAAGAAGCTGAGGCACAGAGTGGGTAAGTGTCTGACCCAACTAGAAAATGGGAGAGTTCTGATGACAGCCCAGAAAACCTGGTTCTGAGATGACGTTTTAAACCACTGTAATCCAGATATACTTAAAACGCAGATTCATTAGATCTTGACATGGGCTTTTACCTTTTCATTCTTGATTAATATATATTGGGTTATTTATCCATGAAAATGAAAGTGTATTTCTATAAAAGTCTGATATGAGACAGTTAATGGACACTTATTCATTCATAACAATAAAATAATGTACATAGTTCTAATTATTCATTAAAATGAAGAGACTAGTTGAACTATAATAATAGTCAGGTAGCAGAGTACTACTTGATATAAAGAACATGCACAAATATACAACTATGTGTGCACACTCAGCAGCTGGCACAGTGGCTGAAGCACTTGTGATGTATTACAGAGATCTGGGTTTGGATCCTGAGCATTCACATAAATGCTGGATGGGCATGGCTCCCTACCTGTAATTCCAGCACTGGGAAGGCAAAAAAAAAAAAAAAAGGGATTTCTCGGAGCTAGATGGCTACCTATATTAGTTGTGTGAGCAAGCTTTGGGTTCAGTTGAAGGTAATTGGGGATGAATCCTGAAGTTAGTCTCGGGTCTCTACATGCATCTATAGTCTTGTATATGTGCACACACACACACACACCCATGTGCAAACACTCATACATACAGGTTCACCACATGTACACAGCCATATGCAAAAAGGTACAGGTGACTCTGATAGTTCTATACACAACCAAAATGTCAGACACAAAAGACCGCACACAGTATGGTGACTGTGAAGTTCAAGAAGGGGTGAAATGACTCCACACATGTAGAAGTTTGAATAGTGACTACTTCCCAGCTGGGGATGGCAGTGCTTCGTGATTTGATTGGTCAGAAGTCAGTAATTTGTGCCTTTAATGTCTATTGTCTTTCATGCATTTCTTGTATATATTTACACACGCACACACACACACACACACACACAGAGAGAGAGAGAGAGAGAGAGAGAGAGAGAGAGAGAGAGAGAGAGAGAATTGAAGTTCATTTTACTTTAGTCCCATTCCAAAGTTTTGTTTTGATTTCTCTTCCCTAGTAGACTGGTGTGAAATTTCCAGAAGTTCCCATTTATGTTTGTGTGTATCCAAATGGGCTTTATTATTTTCTCATAATCAAGACTGTACATATCATTCTGCTCACTGCTTTGCTTGCTTATGATGTCTTGAGAATTTTTCATCCAGCCTTACTCATTTAGCTAGCTGGGTCCCAGATGAATAATGTACTCAATTCTTTGGTCAGTTTCCTTCTAATGGACAAGTGAAAGTTTTCGAATTTTCATTTCATATGGCTTGATTGAAAGGATTTTGTGCATGTACTATGTTTAGATGTAAGTGCCTTTGTGAGCTTCTTTTCTAGAAGAAGGGCTGGCTTGGGCAGTAGGTATGTGCACTTTGGATATTGCCAAGTTAATTCAGAAGTGCTTTCGCGAATTGAGCCTCCCCCAAGCACACAGGAGAGAGCTGGGTTCTGCACCCACCCCCAATAATGAACACTGTCAGTTTTTAAAGATGTTTTAAAGAGTAGGTAGGTAAACAAGTATCATCTTGGTGCTTTTGCTAAGATGTCAAAGGAAGGTTTAGTTTTCTCCTCTGTATACAAATGCACACATTTCTTCCTTTGTAGGAACATGTATCCTTCCTGCCCAGTATTCTCCAGTATAATTCTGGAGGTCTCAGTCTCACAGGATCTTACCAGGACTTAGAGAACTCTTGTTGATTTTACTTTTACAGACGGTTCCAGTAGAAAGAGCAGGGTTCCATGTTCTCTGACATTCTTTCAAATGCCACAGCCATTAATGACCTGTATAACTGTTGGAGATATTTAATCCAAACTTCTTAATACTTGTAACCCTTTATGAGACCAGTCAATTTAACTTCAATATTAAAAACTGTCTGTACCATTATTTATTTGTGTATGTATATTGGGGAACCCAGAGGCCAGGAGAGAGACTCAGTGTCCTCCTGTATCACTTTCTGATTATTCTTTTTCTGAGCCTGGTGCCTGTACTTTCTTTTACTAGGCTGGAAGCTAGTGAGCCTGAGCAAATCCTCCTGTCCTCACAGCCCCTTTGGAGTTAGATGATGAGCTGATTATGTGAGAGCTTGGATCCAAACCCCACTCTTGATAATTGTACAGCAAGAGCTCCATAGTGCTGAGCTGCCTCTCTACTTCCTTATTTTTTCATTTGTATATTAGATACATTTTGAATGGTAATTCCTTGGAAAGCAGAACTCCTTAAGTGAGCTTCCACAGAACCACTGAGATTCCCAAGCGGTGAGAGTTATAGACAAAACATAAATGGCATTTTCCTTGGAGAGTTTTGCAAGAGAGTATTGCAGTCTACACACTTGTATAACCTACCTCCCAAACGTTAGAGCCAGCAGAGAGCTATATTGAGTTCAGAACTTTGACTTATTCAGTGTAGGTCTACTTCTACAGGTGAGGAAGACATGGGGCCTGGCAGGCTTCTTGCAGATATTTATATTGGAAGCTGCAAGTGTCCCAGAAAAACTCACATTTCTCATGCTGTCACTGAACATCACTGAGCTGTGCAGATTCCATGTTTTAGCCAAGGGACCTAGGGTTGAGGTCTTTACCTTTCTTCTCTATTTCTACAATTTCAACCAGTTTTCCTTGAGGGAGCCTTGAGTGAAGGTTTGTTTCCTACCAGAAGCTCTAATAACCTCATCATAAAAATTCTTTCCAAAAGCAGAATAGTTTTAAATGACATGTAGACCTGGAATCTGGCATTTAATCATTTGTTTATTAAACAACCATTGTCATGTCTGTAGAAATTAGTTCTTTGTGTTTGGATTACACATGTCACTCCTTGCTTCCTTCCTACCTCTGAAGGGAAATCTTTCCATCCTTGTTAGTTTTCATGGATATTCAGAAGAAAGGTCAACCACTAGAAGTGCATTTGAAAGTCACTGTACTTCTGCAGGGAAGGCATATACTGGGTTTGTCACTGGTGATAGTCACATGGACACAAGATGGTGGCCACCTACCGTCAATTCTTATCATCTAGCTCCAGCCTGATTGGCCTGTATCCTAAGCAGCACCACTTGAAAATCAGCTCTTCTTTTGTCAACTTCTGCATTTTTAATAAAGCAGTATTTGAGTAAATGGCTAAACAAGGAGAAGAGAGTCCCCTCCCCACATCCACAGAACTGCAGATCTTCATCTTTCCAAGTACAGAAAAGCTTTAAATGACTCATGGACTTCGAATTTGTCATTCAATTGTTTATTTATTAAACAACCATTGTTGGACCCATAGAATTGAGTTCTTTGTGTTTGGATTACCCAGAGCAAGCTGCGTGAGCTCTTCATGAAAACACTGCCAGCAGTTTTCTATTTTATATGGATGTACTTGGGTAGGGGGGCATTTAGCAGTTAGTTCTATTTAATGGTATGCATTAGTACAAGATGTACTTTTCTTTGAGAGTGTGTGTCCTCTAGTTAAGAAGTCCCAGGCTTTGAAGGTGGTTCTATTGTCAGAGTGCTTGCTGTACAAGCATGACAACCTGAGTTCAGATCTCCAGTATCTGTGTGTGTATTTTTAAAGCAGTTGTAGTGATATATGCCTATATTTCTCAAGATGCAGTTGCAAAGATAGTAGAGTCCTTGGGGCTTGCTGGTCAGCTGGTCTAGTCAAATTGATGAGCTACAGGTCCATTGCTTTTATATGTCACTTTTCTGGAATGAAGGTGGGAGGGAGTATACCATTCTATGAGGACTAAAGGAAGAGTAGCTTGTGGAGAGTGGCCCTCGTAAGCTTTGGTAATGTTTCAGTCTGATGTTGTTTGCTATGGATCATCCAGTTCTCTTTTTGATTATAGTCTTCAGTTTGCTGGTCTTGGGAGCCAGGGCTCAGTTATAGTGATTGCTGAAGACAGGGGTGGAAAGATTAGAAAGGTTACCAAGGATTCACTGTCCAGCATCCTCTTTGTGCCCTTGAACCCCAGGCATTGATGCTGTTATCCTGCCTCCTTAAGTGATGTATAATAGCTGCCATGGAGATGACTGCCGAAATCTATAGAATGTTTTACTAAATGTTTCTGATGAAATGGTCTGCATTAAGCTTGTAATTTTCATTTTTAATTAACCCACCCTTTTCCTTTATCTTTTACCATCTTGACCTTTATGCTAATAGGATTTGGCATCCTATGAACTTTTACTGTAAGTACCAGGGCCTTGTGCAACATTATCTTTAGCCAAACTATTACCTCGAACTATGTGCTAACAATGTATTTGATTAGAGACTTCAGGTTGTTATTTTAAAAGTCAAAGCAATGGGTTATTATCTCAAGAGACGTACATGATCCAAAAGAGCAATAAGAAGAAGAACAGCAGCTACTTAGAAGAAACTAAATACTGTGTCATAGACTACAGGGTGTTATGTGCCCTGTCCACTATCCTTTGGAGTCTGATCTCTTTCATTAAGCCCCTTCCACTATAGGGAGTATCATTATAGCCCTTCAAGTTTCTTTTGTCTTGTATTCCAGCCATTTTTCTACCTGGAGAACATCTTTGTCAGGGAGCCTCTCCATGGGGTGCTCCTCCTGGTTAACTCCTTTGATCTGCTTTGGGAACATTTCTCGGGTCACAATGTCTAAATTCATCTCCTTCCATCCACAATCTGTCCATGTATGTGTGCCATTATCTCTCATGGCATGCTGTTGACTACCTTCAATTTAGGAAACCCAAATTGTATCTCTTTAGCATCTGTTTGTCTTGCCACTGAGCTTACTGCTCTATAAGAATGAAAACTATACCTGTCTCACTCATCATGAACAAACAAGGCCATCCTGACACCTGCCATTTGTGGGTGCTGAGCACCCACAATATTATGTTTGAATTGATGTAGGATTCTCAGAACCCCTTGTTTTTTTCTGAACCTGCGCCAGGACATTCTGCATTTAGTATATCTTGAGTTTGTTCTGACAATACATTCTTTTGCTGTGGTTTAATTTAACTATACTGTGCTGTCTTTTCTCAGGCATATGAAAGATCAGAACAAGAAGGTGGCCAACCTCAAGCACAACCAACAGCTGGAGAAGAAGAAGAATGCCCAGTTATTAGAAGAAGTGCGCCGACGAGAAGATAGCCTGGTTGACAACTCACAGCATTTGCAGGTAAGTCCAAGTTTTGTTTTTCAATCCCTACATGTTTAGAGATGGACTATCTGCTGTAACCAACTCTGCAGGAATTTATGCTCGGGAGTGTTGGGCTTGACTTTTCCCTGAGTCTGGCACTTATGAGATATTATCAGAAAATTCAATAAGTTTTTCTCGGTAGAAAGCATTATTTCTGAAATGATATTCAAGAAAAGTTGAATGTGGAAAATTCTGGAAATGCTCCACAAAGGTCCTTTCTTCCTGTACCTCCCCTTAAAAGGTTAGGGCTGCAATGACAGGGTTGGCAGATAGAATCTGTTTGGAATTGTGTTTAAGTTGGGTAGGTTTGGTGGAAGGGATGCATGTCGTTATCACAAAAGGCATTCAGATAGATACATTTCTCTGTTCTCAGTTTACAAAAACCAAGGCTCCAAAATAGATCATCATTCTGTCTTCTCAGTGAATATAGTAGATATAGTTATCTCTCAGTGATACTCTTACTCCAGAAAGCAACCAATGGACCAAAACACCAATTTTTCCTCATTAACCAACCCTGCTTTGGAACAGAGTTCTCCCTGTGCGCTCAATAAAACATTCAAGCTGAAACAGAACATTGGCTTTGAAGTGCTTTTATTTACTCCAGTCCTGTCTTTAAACAGAGCAATTTGAGTTCAACTTGGCCTGAGTTTCATGTTAAATTCTGCTTATTAGTTAGTGTCTTTCTGCAGTTATATATTAGTTTCCTCCTTGGAGATAGAAGTAGATAATTTCAGGGTGTACTCATAGTTCATCCTTTTAATTGACCAAAAGAGAAATGAATAATTATTCTGAAGAAGGAATACAGAGGAAAGCTGTAGCACATCACTGATGGAGGTTTCTTAGTTCATGTTAGCTACTTTGTCTGTGTTCCACACAGGCTTTGGTGATTCTAAGTCAACTGTCCTTTGCCTAGATGCTTGATCTAAACTTGACAGCAAAACTAGGACTGCATCTTCTTTTCAATTCTGGACCCACTTTAGTATGGGTGCTAGCTGAGTTATGCTCATGGCTTCTCCAGTACTCTTGACAGATCATGTTGAAGGTTTGGGATTTTAATTCTTTTATCCATCACAGATGTTAGGTTGAAGTCTAAAGAATGAGATAGTAACTGAAACTAAGATAAAACCAAGGTGAAGAATACCTTGATTTTTTTCTTTTTTCTTTTTAATGTCATTTTTTTTCTCTCACAACATTTATTCTTCACAAAAACATTGGTGATTTTACATGTGGTGTAATTGGAAGTCACAGAAAGAGTCTGAAGGACTCCAGGCCCTCCTGTCTACCACACACAAATGTAGAGGAACATGGTAGTGGTGGATACCTTTCACCAGCTGCTTCAGTATTTGAGGCTATGTTGCCTCCTGTATATTAGCTGTTATCCCATTTACACTGTGTGCTCCATGACCTACAGGGCTCTTACATGTGACTCAAGAGAGCATGGCTTTATTTGACGTAAGAAAAGCAGGAGTCTTTTGGTTAAATTAACTGCAAAGGCTCCATGCAACTACAGCCTGATTGGATTCAGACATCCCAACAGCAGTGCCAGCCTTTGCTTCTATTTGTATCCCCCTTCATAGATGCTCTGCTCCCTATTTACATCCCCTATAGGGGTGCTTTGATTTCCCCTTCCACCTCTCACCGCACACAGGGATGCTTTTCTTTCTGCTTCCATTTTCCATCAGGGATATCTTGCACTCTATTTCTATCATCTTACAGGGGCATTTCCCCTCTGCTTCCTTCCTCCTGCAAGAATGCTTTGCCCTCTACTTTGGTTCTCTGTAGAGATGCTTTACTCTCTCTTTCCATTCATCTAAATCCTTTGGCTTAAAGTGTTTAGGAATTCCCTGTATAGATGATGGTCAGAAGCTAACCTGCCTTCACGGAACACAGTCCCTCAGAAGGAGGAGGATGTCTATCTAGTAGCTATAGCAACCATTCCCAAGGATAGGGTATGCATGTTGGCAAGCCATGATCAGATTGTTGGTTAACCTGGGGCCCAGGAGAAATGCTGAGTCTCACCTAGGTCCCTCAACTAAAAGGGGATCAGGTGACAACATACAGGATAGAAATAAATCCTGCTGTCCGAAAGGGTTTGGGGAAAATAAAGAGCAGAGACTTTTATTTTCCTATGTGATAGAAGAATGAGTATAAGCCTCATTTTGTGTATGCAAAGGAGGTCCTGAGAAGGAAAACAACTTAGTTTAAATCTAACTCTCCTTATATGAGAATTCTGGAGAACTAGAAAGGCAGGGAACCATGATATGGTAGAATCTTCATGGGTTATATGGACTTTGGTCTCAGTGCACTTGAGATAAGAGAAGTGAATAACAGAGATGGCCTCTCCTCTCCCCCCAGACATAAGGTCCATCAGAGAAGCTGACAGGTTGACAGAGCAAGGTACAGCCTGAGCATAAACCATGAATCATGTGTGCTTGGAGTGAAAGTCCACATTGAGGGAATTCTTGTTGTTATTCCTCAGTTGGATTTAATTCCAAGCTTCAAAATATATGAACTGAGAATTCCTGAAAGGATTGCTTAGCTTCCCAAAGCCTCAGGTTCCTCATCTGAAAAGCAGAAGTGATTACTTCTACTTTAGAGTTCTGTTAGGGCTGAGTGGGTGCTTACAAAGAGCTTTGGCTCACTCTTGGCACAGGCCGTGCTCATAATAAATGGTGATAATTGACTGTTTTGAAATAACTAGAAGAGATGAAAAATCATTTGCCTGGGGTCGGGGAGATGGCTCAGAGGGTAAGGGCACTTGCTGCTGAGCCTGGCAACCAGAGGTTGGTTCCTGAGAGCCACATGGGGGAAGGAAATGACCTGCAGGCTGATGTGCTTATGTGCACCATACATACATGTACACACCAATACCTACACTAAAGCGTTATGTGGCATGTGTAGAGTATTCTCATAGCTGTGCTCTGATATGCATTGAACATCAACATTTTTGTCTCTTCTCTGTGTAGCAATTTTTTTCTTTTTGTTTTCAGGACACATCTAGTTATGGAAATTAATGTCTTATTTTGGCCCATGAACGTTTGTATAGCAGTATTTTCTTAAGGGGCCTTGATAACTACCTCATAGACCAGTTCATAAAAGATAACATGATCTGGAATTGCTCAGTTGCATTCCTGACCACCCCAAATAAAGGATAACATTTGAAATGCAATAAAAAGTAGTCGCAATTAATTTAGATGGAAATGTCTCTGGTTAAGGTTAATAGGGAGTGAATCTCCCACTTGCCTGAATTTTCAGCACATGTGCTAAGATGCCGTAATTATTGCCTTCTGAGAACAAAATTTTCTAGATGCTTTTCATTTTTTAATATTAGTATTCTTGTAAGTATTTTCTGTTTATATGTTACTATGTTAAACCCTTTAAGTTTCAGCTAAGATTTGGTTTGTTTGGTTGGAACTGGGTAGTTGAAAACATGGTACCTGGTGATCTGGCTCATCTGATTTTGTTTTGCACTGTGGTTTGTGATGATTTGGTGCCTTGAATTCTTGATTTTATCCAACCAAATAGATGTGGCATGTAGAAATATGTTAGGAGCACATTGCCCCAATAGTAAAAGTTTCTGAGGGGGAAGGGAGGGGGTTATGACTGTACTCCTGGCACAGAGCACTGAGACAGGAAGATAAGAAGTCCCCAGCCTGATCTATATAGTGACACTCTGTTAAAAGGAAGAAAGAAGGAATTGGAGAGGAGGAAAAAAACACTGCAGGGAGGGGAGCAGGGAGAGGGATAGAGAAAGAATATGCTGAGCTGAAAGAGGTATATAGAAATTAATGACAAAGTTAAAGAGTTGCCATTTTGTTATTATTTAAACAAGGACACTTCTGTGTCCAGAATGGCCCCAGGGATGGATCTGACTGGGGTGTCCAAAGAATGAAGACCAACAGATGAACACACAGACAGACAGCTGGGATCAGATGACTTGGGCTCTCTGTTGGCAAAGCTACAGCATCCTGGAAACCCAGTGTGTTTATTATATAGAGTTGGACAGGGTGGCAGGATTATTGCATACAGCTGGACAAGGAGGCAGGGTTATTAAATACAGATAAACAAAAAGGCGGGGCTTATGGTACACAGTTGAACAGAAGAGACAGGTTTAGTTAATTTTGGAAAGAGCAGTATCTGTAGGGGAGCAGTTGCCAGGCTATAAATATTCAGGAAGAGAAGACTATGGTTAACACTATCTGTCAGTATTTACACTCAGTTTCCAATGGAAGGCTTTGCCATGCCTCTGAGCCCGAAGCCATGGGCTCCTGGACATAGCCAAGCCTGTGTCAACAGCATAGGTTCACTCTGGACCTCAGTCACTCAGAGCTTCCTCTTCTCCCTATAGGATACAGTGGTAATAGGCACAAACTGGAGCCTCTAGATAAAAGCTAGATGGGACATGTGACTTTCTTTCCTTCTTCTTATAATTTCATGGCAGGACTAGTAACAGCCTTTAGGGTCTAGGTTAGTAACACAATTAAGAAATGGGTTTGTATGTTGGGGGAAAATGGTGATGCATGGTTCCTTTAGAATATCTTATATCTTTGGTAGAATGGAGTTAGTAACTAACTGCCTTGTAACAATCATCTCCTAACTTGAGGCTTTAGAGCAATCAAAGTTTATTGTTCTGTAACAACCTGTTTGGGTCAGTCAGCAGGGTCTCCAGCGCAGGAGTGAGGATGCATGCTTCCAATTCCCGCTGTGTCCTTCACTGTATCCCGCTTACTGGAGATCCAACGTTGAGGCGCCACTTTGTAACCGCCCGTTCTGCTGCTCCGGTCCGCGGGTCAGGGCCTAGCAAGAGAGAGAGTGGGGACGGAGACGCGAAGAATGGAGACAAGACAGGGAGTCTGATCAAGTCTCTCAAGTCTCTTTATTGGAAGGAACTCCTGGGTATTTATACCCTTTACCACGTGCCTTGTCCTCGTGGACAAGCACAGCTGAAGGCACTACGTCATGTGCCTTGCAGCGTGGATATCACGTGCACCTAGCTAGCAGTGAGGAGACCACGTGCACCTAGCAGCACGTGCACCTAGCTAGCAGTGAGGAGACCACGTGCACCTAGCAGCACGTGCACCTAGCTAGCAGTGAGGAGACCACGTGCACTCAGCAGCGTGGATATCATGTGCGCCTTGCAGCTGGTGGCACTAAACAGCAAAACAAGATATGTGAGAAAAACAAGATGTTTATCAGAGTGCGCTCAGCTGTTGTAGGCTGTTGAAAACAAGTCTCTTGTCAGGATATATGGCCTGAGATGGCTGCGAAGATGATAGCTGCTTTCGGCTAGGAGTCAGCTCCCAACATTGTTCTATACTTGCATGATGACTAAGAGGCTTTGCTGCTCTGGGATAGCTTTACTGGGTCTCTGTCCCATTCAGTACACATTTGTAGGGGCAACTGTCCAATGAGTGTTCATTCTGAGCCTCAGGCTAAGAGGCATTGGTGACCCAGAAAACTCTTCTCTGGCAGCAACAGAAACAGAAGAGAGTAAGCAAATGTGCAGAGCTCATAGGCCTTCTCTTGACCTGGCAGTGTTTGTCCTACTGCCCTTCATTGGTCAAAGCAAGACACATGACTAACTCATAGATTGGAAAATTCACTCTGCTTAGGGGCAGATACCAGGAAAACTGAAGAACTGAGGCTAGCTAGCCCTTTGGTATGTTAAGAAACAAGTTTTGAAGAAATATTTCTAAATTATAAGGAAAACAACAGAGCCAACATGATGAAAGATTTCAGTTGTGGTTGACCTTTGTGTGTGTATATATATAGGGCAACTGTAAGGCATTCAGGAACTCATGCCTCATCTAAAGAGTAGAGGTCACCAAACTTTGGTGAGCATTGCTCTCAACTGAGTCATGGGACATTCTGATTGTCCCAGGTAAGTCATCAGTGTGAATTCTTGTGTGAAAACTGGGAGTTTTCACATATGTATGTGAGTTACTCATTGCTTTATAATCTGCTTCCAAGCCTGTACTTTATCCCACTGGATTCTGTTGGTATTAAGTAATAATTAGAATAGACCCTACCTACCTCATTGTGTCCGTTGATGAGTGGTGATGGTTTAGTATTCATCTGGAGGAGTTCTTTTAGTCTAGAAAATACTGTTTCTCAAAAGAGGTCACTCATAATGTGTAGGAAGAGAGTGTTCTTGATTTGACTTTACATATGCGTGTGCATGCTCATGGACAAGAAGAATGGGAAGGGAATGGTACAGAACTAGGAAAAGCTGTCAGCATTCAAATACTGGTCCTTTGTGGCCTAGAGAGTCTTCCTCCTTCTGTCTCTAAATAGAGATTGTGAGTGAGCCCACTATCCCTGATGCATACTAGAAGATTGAGCTTAGGAAAGAGCCCAATATGGTACCCACTCTTGTGGAATTCATTAACTAGTACTTCTTTCCAGAGTGGCTGACAATGAGTGTTTAACTAGGGGAAATGGAGGCCATGGGGAGTCACCAGCAGATACCTGGTGACTGTTTCACCTTGATGAGCCAGGCAGATGTAGGAGACTGTGGTCTACACTCAATGGTCTATAGTCAATGGCCATTTCCAATAAAGCACCTTTGGAACAACAAGGATGAAATATTCACACATTTTTCAAGTTAATGTTGAGCTGTGTGAAGGTAGATATGAGTGACTATGATTGTATAATTCTGTAGAAATTTCCCCAGGACACAGATTATGGAAGCCTAGTATTTATGTTGGGCCTTGGGGCTTTAGGCTTCTGTGTGTCTCCTCAGAGCCCATGTGGAGACTTTTCAACAAGGCATCTTTCTTGAGATTCACACTAAATTGTCCTTACCAGAATAGGATGTTCCCCCACCCCACCTCTCATTTCTTGCTGAACAAACATGCCAATTTGAAGTCCCAGTGGACATCTTTGTAGGTTTTGGCTACATTTTTCCCCCTGTGCAGCATATCGAGTTAATGAACGAACATTCTAAGAAACACACACGCCAATATTTTATGCTCCTTTTCTGTTGTATGTCTGCAGAGTTCTCTTCAATTTATTGCCTGAAAACTAAAGTCTGTTCTTGTGTGCTTCCGTTTCCAAATTATAGGTTCCCAGGGAACTGTAAAGTTTCTTCTCTACCAGTGATTAAACCCCACAGTGATTCGTTTAAAAAGCAAGTGAATGTTCCCATTTACTCCTGATCTTCTAGTATAATTCTAAAAACAAAAACCAACAAACAAAACAAATAGATTACAAAATACCTAGAAATAATTTCAGTTTTCAATGTATGTAAACTTGTGTATTTGTATTTTCCCCCAAGGGACTTTATTTAACTTTGTTCTTCCAATTACAGCTGAAATCTCGTAGCAAAGGAAGTGTACCAAACGAAAACCCCCAAATGCATAGCTTTCATTGAACATAAAGTTCATGATGGCATTCCCAAGCTTGCTAAATTGCTTCTTCAGAGTGGTATGCAGATATTAAGCAACAATTTTAAGCCCTGTGTCTTTATGTTCATCTCTCCAAGTCACTGACTTAAATTCATTTTTCTTTCAATTTGCCAAGCTTAAATTGTTACCCTAACTGTAATCTCAATTCCCACATTATGGTGTACTTACCTAAGCATAGCCATTAGAAGAAACCTGACCAGCCGGTGTTCAGAGATTCATCATTGTCAAAATGCA
Organism: Grammomys surdaster; assembly: GCF_004785775.1. NCBI lineage: Eukaryota > Metazoa > Chordata > Mammalia > Rodentia > Muridae > Grammomys > Grammomys surdaster. The sequence continues at coordinate 3,192,692 of NW_021620795.1, forward strand.
TTTATTGAGTTCCTAGTTTTTCATGGTTGTTTGGTAGGCACAGTGAGAGGTGATTTAGGGAGGTTTCATTTCAGCCATCTTTTTCAACATATGGAAAGATGACAAAGGTCATCCCAACTCAGCTTGAAAAGAGAATCCACATCTGTTCCAACTTTCATCAGAATTTAACATCATCGTCCTTTAACCTATTGGAGGGGTACACCCTGGTTTGCACTTTTCTGTTTCAGTGTATAGAGATGCATAGAACTTGAGGTACCTCCTTGGTTTGTGGGTAAGTCTGCTTACATTGTTGTACCATGGCCTAGACTGTTAATGATTTCAAATGATGGGAAGTATTCAAGTAATTGTGTGTCTGCAGAAGACATGGGCAGCTAGCTTGGTGGTGGCAGGGCATAGGTAGCCAGAAGGTTTCCACGGAAATCTCTCCCCTACCCCATCTCTCTCTCTATGTGTTTAAGATTTATTTTGACACTTGTTTTCTTTCACACTATAATCCCCATGAGTTCCAAATGACTTTTGTTGTAGCAGATCCTTTTAGGCAGTCTTGAAAAATCTGATTTGACCATCATTTTCTGGCTTCTTGAATGAAATCCATGGGTGTTACTAAACTAGGTTGTTGGATGTCAGATTCCTTGCTCAGGGTCTTTGGACTACCAGTTCTCAGCCAAGTGAGTCCCCTGCATATTAAGTGTGGACGTTTTAACTTTGCCTTCTTTCCTCGCAATAAAGTATGACTGTTTTTCCAAATGTGGAGTAACTTGCATATTTCTTCTGAGAAAAGTCCTCGGCTTTTTCCTGTGGATTTGTGACCTAATCCTCCACTTCATTCAACCTCTCTGTACAAACACTGTATATATCCATAGAAAAGGGAGGTTTACTCTTAATCAAGTATCGCCTAATCTACCTACTAAATTACCCTCTGGAGACACTCCTTCTTGCAGAGTCTTTGGTTTTCGTTCTGTGAGTGGCTCTTTGGCAGTCCTTGGTAAAGAGAGTATTTGTTTGCCAAAAGCTGAGGATCACGCAGAATTTAATCCAATGTACTTGTCAAATGAAATCATCATTATCGTGAGGGTAGAGTCTGCTAGAATGGCAAGGCTTGTAGTGGGGTGAGAAGACAGTTGCTCTAATGATGTAAGAATCTCTTGTTCATCCCAGAGTCAGCTACCAAGGAGGATGGGATTCCCTTTTAGAAGTTATTGCATTTGTGTATCTTTTGGTTCCTGAACTACAGTGTCTAAGAGAAAGGCAGCCACCCTCCTGGAGCTCCAGGGAGTACTGACAAGCGGACAACAAGCCCTTCCAGGGTGTGCTCCTCTCTGGAGTTAGGAGGACACCTAGCTCTGTAGGGACTGCCTTGTTTTTGATTACTTCAAACTTTGACCTGGCAGGTTTACTCTAAAACCTAACTCTTAGAGTTGGGGCTATAATCGACAGGCATCTTTTAATTTATTTTTATTTTTCATGTATGTTAACATCAATGCTGGTATTCCATGTTGTTAGTAACAGAGTAGCAACCCACTTTTCTTCTAGTGTTTTGTGCCTGTTCTCTACACTGTGTTCTCCCATTGGACTTGAGGCTCAGGGGCAAGTGTAACTGTCTTCTCTTTATAAGTGAGGTGCTCTGGCTTCTCTGACAATGGTAGATCTCACAGAAGACAACGATTTAGTGTTTTTCTTGCCATGGTCAGGTCCAGACACTAAGAAGATGCTGCAGACAATGTCACCTTAGGTAAAACACCTGAACTAGAAATTGTACTTGAAAAGAAAAGCCACTGAGCTATGGGGCAGTAAGACATATGTTTGCAAGCCAGGCAAAGTGGCATACTCCTCTGAACCCAGCATATAAGAGGTAGAGGCAGGTGGATCTCTGAGTTCAAGCTCAGTCTGATCTATGTAGCAAATCCCAGGCCACCCAGGTTTACATAGTGAGATCCTTAATTGTCTCAAAACACATCAATTGACAATACACAAAGTGAAGCTGTGTGTTGAGATCATCTTCATGGATGTGGATTCTGCATGGACACAAGTGTTTCTGCAGTAGGATAAATGGAGGCAGTGCTGAAGAACCCACACTTCAAAGGCAAGGAATAATTGTATTGTCTCCGAGATAGAATTTATGCAACTCACATGCATACTGTTCATGGCGCCTCTAGGGGGCAGTCGAATTCAGCATGATTAAGAAACACTAGTCTACTTTAACCTGCTCTCCCTGGCCCTGGTGATTATGGCAGCTTTGTCCTAAGATGTTTCTTGCTACTAGAAGTTGGAGGCGGATGGTGTGGGGGTGGGGTGGGACCTGCAAATCACAGTATATGTCACCCTGATGCCACACCCACTTCCTAACAGATGCTGTTATGTCAGCATGTCATGACCCAAGGCAGAGACCTAGACATGGTTAATTTCTAAAAATGTTACCTTTGACTTATGGCTTGTCCAAGGCACTGCTAAACTATGCATCTGAACACTCCAGGTTGAGGAAATGACAGTCAGTGCCATAGGCAATGATTTATCTGGAAACCTTGCAAAAGGAAAATATAGCTATAAAATCTGTTCCCATTCATTTAATAGTCTCTCCTGTAATTCACGTTTGCGGATTGGGTAACTTGAATTTATGACACCTTTAACATTTTCTCTGCTGTTACACTTTACCTCCACATCTTTCTTATTTATGTTGCCTGGGGAAAAAACCTGCAAGGTTAAGCAAGCATACCTTTTCCTTACTAGGAAAGACCTTAGACTTCTTTCTTCTTTTTTAAATGTAAGCTTGTTTTGCTGGTGACAGAAGTGGGGTCCAGCAAAAATCTGGAACCTGCCCAAGAACCTAGAGGGAGTTATTTGGAGAGAGGAGACCTTATCCTAGGTGCTTTGGCATCTCTAAGAGCAGTCTGTCGTGCTTACTGGCTCTGCAGGTGAATCTATGCTAGGTAGGCTATAACTGATCAAAACTCTAGAACCCTCTATCTCTCAGCACTGGATTTTACACTGGTGGCCTAGGATGACAAGAAATATCCCTTCCCAGAAAACCAAACTGTATCATTTTTTAACTTTTATTTATTTAACTTTTATTTATTTATTATCCCCCCCCCTCTCTTGTTCTTTCTTTCTTTTTTGGGTGTAGGGGAGCCTTGCTATGTAGCCAAGATTGGTCCTGAGCTCCCAGTTCTTCTGCTTTAGCCTTCTGAGTGCTAGAATTACCTGCATGTGCCACCATGCCCAGAAACTTTTATCTGTACTTTAAAAACAAAATCTGCTACTGATCTGTATGCTTCTTGTTTGTCTTTAAAGATAGAATTACTCAAGAAGGAGTAAGTTGGTGCTAGAGAAAGCTGGTGTCAGATTAGCCTACAAAGTTTAGGACTCTTGAAATGACAATGAAAATGGATTTTGGTTCTTTTAATCTCTGCTAGTTTCCTTTATCCATAAAGAATATCACCTGTAAGGAAACTCATGATGTTTCTTTTCGTAGAAAATGAGTATGGACTGTTTGCCAAATTCAACAACAACAACAACAACAACAAAAGAGATGGCAAATACTACTGTTTTCTGAGCAGTGGGTTAGGCCAAGGACGATGTTGCTTGTGGAGTTATCTGGGAACGACCAACTCTGAGAGTAACACGTAGGAACTTTGATGGAATGTGCTAGAAAGTTGGGGGTAGAACAGAGCACAAAGAGAATTCAGGCTGCAGCGAGGTCACAACAGAGTTCTCTGCCACTGCCTGGAGCTGGAGTCATTATTAGGAGGGAGTTGATCCTATCTGAGGTTGGAGGCTGTCCTTTGTATCCTACTGATAGGTCCTTGGGTCTTAGTGGCTGTGATCCTGAGCCAGGCAGCTTTTGGGAAGGTACACTCAGGGCAGTTGGGCAGGAGTGAGTTCTGTAGTACTGAGTGGTCATCTGTTCTGTTCTCCACCAGATACATAGCAACCAGCCAACTCACATGCTGTACTCCTGTTTAACAAGTGTGGCTGACACCCATGGCTGATCTCTAGACTCGCTAACCAACCTTCATTATTCTTAGTACAAAGAGGCATTCAACAACCAGTCCAGTTGATTAAAAACACACTGACTTTTTTGATAGTATCAACAGACTTCATGAAGTTTTTACTGTCTTTGAAGCCATTTACAGATGAGCAAATTGAGTCTTGGCGATGGTAGTGAATGGAATCACTGTTTTTCCAACTCCGTGAGACTCGAGCCATCCTAAAAGGGAGGAATGAGAACTCAAGCACGCAGTGGGGCTGGATTTTGGTGTAACCACCATCTCAAATGATCTAGGTGTGCTTGAACAAATGAGTTTTGTCATTTACAGCTTCTGTTTTCTCATCTATAGAAAAGGAGGCTTGTAATTGGGTACTCTTTGAAATTCTTAGTTCTGAGGACTATTTAAGAATGACCATATGTCATAACCAAATGACACTTTCTATAAAAGTGGCTCCTGGGCTACGTGATAGGATGCAGCCAAATCGATCAGGGAAACCCGAAAGGAGGCGGGGTGTGTGTCTGGGACGATCTTACCAGCCCAGCAATGCATGCCATGAGTCTGAGCCCTCTGTCAGCTTCCCTTTTGGAGGGCAGGCTCTGCCACATTGAAGAGGCCTCTATAGCATGCATGGACGCAGCATGTTTTCTTCCCCCGAGCAATGGGTTATAATAACACCTTAATTGTTACTTTTTGGCATAAGATAGATTAGAACCATGACAGTCTGGACATAAGTTACACAATGCGGGAATGTCTCAGTACTATGGCTGCAAACAAGGGTTAGTGACTTATTTCTCAAGGGCAGGATCTATGTGGCTTTCAAATGTAATTGTTTGTGAAGTAGACTATTATTTTAATAAGCCGTTATGTCAATAGGGACTATTTCCCCCAACAGTATGGGTCACAGCAAACTGTGGGAAAACAGAGAACAGACTAACGAGACAAATACCAGGTTGATACGATCTAGGTTTGTATTTTTCAAAACATGTTTATTGAAGTGATAGTTGTATGAAATACAGTAATATCAGAATGGTTCCATTTGTCAAGCAATTTGGAAAAAATTTCTCCTCTATCCTATATTAAAAGCTCTGAGAAGTTTTGACAAGAGGACCATTTAATGTTTTTTAATCCTACATTTTCCCAAATTGCTTGACAAAAAAAAAAAAAAGCCTTTATTTTTTCCCTCGAATGTCTATTAACATTGCACAAAATTAGAGGGTTTTTTTCTGTTGTTGTTGCTTAATCAGTGCTAGTCCAGGCAATCACAATGCCGATAACAGGTACGGAACAAGTTCTGTGTGGTTAATTTTAGGTGGAGTGGACGCTGCAGTAGAGTATCATCTTTGCTGAAGGAGAATTTGCTCAAGTTCTTCCTTACTTACTAAAAACATTTTGTTAGAATGATTGACAGTTTTATATCTGACATACTTCTTAACAAACTGAACCTCATGAATAAAGCTGACACGGAAGGAACATGGAAAATGTTTGTGATGAGCAGGCCACATTCCTCCCTGTCATTTCTCACCTTCAAAGTCCACACTGGCTCTTGGTTATGAGCTCCCATTAGGCAACACTACAAATCTAGATCTGATGAAGAATGCTATAGAAGAATATGTGCAGGTTATTTTAGGTTTAAACTATTCAGTTCTTTGTACAGTGGATGGTGGTTAACACAGACTCTTATATCTGGTCAAAATGCAGAGAGGACATGACTGTCAAGTATTCAGCTATAATGGAACATTTGTATCAAACACCGTCTCCCTAAGGCTCAAAGGGTCATTGAAGAAATGGCAGTGGAAAGATTCTAAGAGTCAGCAGTTGGGGGTGGTGGGGACCAGAGTGGAGCAGTGTCTTCTGGACATGACAAAATGACCGTTCTCATGACCTCACAACAGCTGTGGCTTCCTGCACAAGGGCAATCCAGTCAGCATTCCAACATGGATGGTGAGCAGCTCATAAGCTACACTGCTAACTGTGAAGTTATTGATCCTTGGTGGCTTCTGGGTATCCGGTAGTCAGCTTTTCTTAAGGGTATGACCCCTAGAATATGGAGTCATTCACTGGGAGCATAGTAGATGGCCTCACACTCATAAGTATATGAGGAGCACAATTGGATTCTGTGGGTTATGAAAATTAAAAAAACAAATAAGAGGACATGAAGTTCGGAGGAAGAATGGGGAGTTGGGTGATGGATTCAAGGGGATTCATGGAGAAGAATAAGGGGATGAACATGATCAAATACATTGTAAGCATAGGTGAGATTTCTAAAGACTTGATAAAAAGTATTTTTAAAACTTCCAATGACTTTTCTGTGTCCAGTGTTAGCTCTCACTTGGTTGGAATGATTCCCTGGCCCTATACGGTACCATGCTGGGCTCACATTCGGCTGTCTGTCAGTCTTCCAGGCTGAAAATAAGGTATGGAAAGAGCCCAGCAGTACAAACACACTTATTTTGAGTTTGGTTGTACTCTTTTGGCCATGAAGAATCCTTATGCAAATTAGAAAACAGTAAACCTTAATGTGTGAACCACTGAACAGTGTTAAGTGTGGAGGGCTGTCACCTGCTGGCTCATCTTCTCATAAGTGAGCTATAATTTGTGAATGCACGGCACCTCCTTTAACCTGGCTTGATGACAGCTTTGTTCTTTACTCATCTTAAGAGCTCCTTGCCCTCCTCCCTTTAAGTGGGAATTAAAGCTATACTTGACTGTAGGTCTGGTTTGCCTGAATCAAGCTCCCCCAACCCCCATAATTACCGTGCATACATTAGAGTCTAAGGTTGGAGCCCACAGATTCAGGAACTCTGGAATCTGGAGAATACATAACAGGTATTACAGATTCTGTGAACATTTTCTTTCTCAAATCTTATTTTCTTCAAAGCAAAATAAGTCTGTCTGTGCACGTTTTAATTGCTTGGGAAGTAGAAGTCCCCTCCATGACTTCATGTGTTCTTGTTTCTCTCTCACATTCAATAGTAGATAGATATCATTGTCTTAGGGGTTCATTGCTGTGAGGAGACACCAGGACCAAGGCAACTTTTATAAAGAATAACATTTAATTGGGGCTGCCTTACAGTTGAAAAGGTTCAGTTCATTATCACCATGGTGGGAAGCATGGCAGTGTCTAGGCAGGCCAGGAGCTGGAGAGGGAACCGGAGAAGGAACTGAGAGTTCTACATCTTGAGCCCAAGGCATGCAGAAAGAGGCTCTCCTCCATATTGGGCCGACCCTGAGCAGGAGACCTCAAAGTCCACCCCTCCAGTGACTCAATGACTGACACACTTCTTCCAACAAGGCCACATCTACACCAACAAGGATGCACCTCCTAAAAGTGTCACCTCCAGTGGGCCAAGCATTCACACACGAGTCTATGGGTGCCAAACCTATTCAAATCACCACAATCACCATTAAGCGACATAACAGAAGACAGAAAAGAGGGTCCAGAGGGACGAGGCAGCTGAATAAGCTTCATAGGGCACATTCTAAGGAAGGCTGGCTTGTCATTTTCCACTGCAGCTTGGGGAAGAGTCCCTGAAAATGCTTCCTCCTAGAGGCCTTTCTCTTCTGATGGCTACCCCCTTCCATTATGTATGGGTCAGTAAATGTCATTTGTACCTAGACACATGATGATACCTTCACTATAAAGTCATTTACCATTTCCTAATGAGAACCTTTATTTTTTTTTTAGTTTAAATATATAAGAATTTAAATAAAATAGTCAGGTATCTACTTATGATACTGGTATGGGTAATGTAATAATTGAAAATCACCTGTTATGTAATATATCCCCTTTGCCATGCTATGACAGCATAAAACAGAATGGCCTGAACTTCATACTTATCTTCTAACATTTAAGGTACTTGTTTATCAGCTGGTATGACTAGTCTTCTGTGAGTGTGAACTTCCCTACTAAACACTGGGCTTCAGTAATTGGGAGACTCATGTGTGACCCATTTTGTGTCTTTCCTAAAGCTGTTGGTAACCACTGTCAACATCAGCAGGACCCACTTGACCATTTCTGCAGAGATTGTTGTAGCATCTCTACCATGCAGGGTTGTAATTGCAGTCCTTTGCACACTTAGAGTGTGCAGTCCTTTGCATACTTAGAGTATACAGTCCTTTGCACATTTAGAGTGTGCAGTCATTTGCACATTTAGCTTTGCCTCTGGTGAGAATGTGCTTGAGTACACTCTGCCCTCTGACCTCTGTTACTTGTCTCCACAACAGTTTTAGCCCATGGTAGGCTTGTAAGCAGTCAGTAACGAACAGAGTAGACACATCGTCAGTAAGCTCTCCTAGCAGTTTGAGCACTGGCTGCGCTGCCTGTCCTGAGAGAAAGAACCGAGAGGCTGTGTGGTAGCAAGAAATAGAGGGAAAGAGCAGGGCATGGATTCTGACAGAGACCCCAGTGCTAATATCCCTGTGAGAAGGTAGCTTTATTAAATTGGTGTCTTTTTCAGTACCCTGTATGCAACAAAAATAAGTTACTAGTTGTTTTAACAATAGGATACATGGATGGTTGAATGTCAGACATGAACTGTCTAGATTTTGTCATGAGTATGATTTGAACAGATTTGCTACCAGAAATGAGGTTGTCAATGCTTGAGCGTGCCTCTCAAGATCTGCCTCTCTCAGTAGTGCTAAGGGCTGAGGGCATCCTGTCCATGTTTAGGCCTTGGATGAATAACTGTTACATGGGCATTGATTTTGCACTACTTCAGTAGAAATGAATTGATACAAAGGTAGTGGTCATTTAGTAAGTTGTTGGTGGGCATCAGCTATGTGCTGGTAAGTTCACATAATTGCTGAGCCTGTGTAAGTGCCTCTGCCACACCTAAGCCTTATCCTCAGGAAACTGGTACTGCTGTCTCAGCTCCCTGAATGAGCACTCTCTCCCTGCCACCTGTCACCTCTGTAATCTGTATTCATTTCCCAGCATGATAGTTGTTATCCAAAAGCTTTTTGGAACCCCTCTAGCCACCTTGAAACCCACAAAAAGACCTCCCTTGTCATTGTGGCTTGTTCTTTCCAAAACCCAGCATCTCCAAATTTGGTCCACAGATTGGCTCAGAAAATCATGTCAATAAGGTTATGTGGCTGGATTTACACACTATTGGGGCATTGTGCCAGCTTCTGGGGGAGGCTCTAAAGGCATTTCTCAAAAGGCCACGAGGAGAAAGGCTATGTGTGTTGTAAAGTAACAACCTCTACCTCTACCACTGCTCCTTAGACTAGAGATGATGTGTGCGGAGATAAGAATGTTCTGGCATATTTTGTAAACTTATCTCTCTTTTCCCCTCAGACCACATGATTTTATTTTGAAATGAAGTACATCTAGTTTTGAAGCATCATATAAATAATACACTGATTGGATTTCCAAGTCTTCAAATTCCTGCTTCTATACTGTGTGAAAAATTCAAAGTCATTTATAACCACATGAAAACCATACATTGCCAAAATTATGTCAACATCACAGGCAATGCTAACTCCATGGAGGGCGGAATTTTCCAGAAACTCCCTGAGTTTGTGCTGGTTCCTTTCTTTGTCTGGATCTGGTTTTTGTTCTTCTCTCTCTTCCCACTAAAGAGGGGTAACCTCACTTTTCATTTTTTAATCTAAGGTCAGACAGGCCTGGAACCTATTCTTCTTTCTATCACTCTACACTAGATACTGTTGAAGGTTCCTAAACTTGCTTTTCCCCAGTCAACCCCTCTTTAAAATGGGGAGAAAACCACCTCAGTGGTCAGTCCTCAGTGTCCTCAGTGGTCTGTGTATGTCCTGGGATCTCAGTGGCAAGCCATCGCCACAGGTCTTTGTACATGGGACATATTCAGAAGGATGAGCATGGCTGCTGTCGTCACCGTCCTCATTGCTAGAGCTAGTGCTGATCAGATGTACAGTCCTTTTCTGATAAGCTTTGCTAGAGTCATTGCTAATTTTATGTCTTTAGTTAATCCCTCCATTTCTCTGGTTACATTGTATTAAAGATTTGCATGCCTGTTCTGGTAGTTCAGCATTGATTGTGAGGCAAGTCTAAGATTTATGGCTCTGTATACTTTTTCCCAGCATCATAAATTTTTAAAACTTTTCTTAATGCTTGGCAGCAAGCCTACCCTCATTGTTTGAGCACACATGCACATATGGTATATATGTATGCATATGGATATATGTGAATCCATGGATATCTGCTCCCTATTTTATTCTCTTGCCTTGAAACATCATAGCTTTCTTAATTCACTCGCTGGCATTAGTTGGCTGTGTTTTCTACTTCTAAATTAAACATCAGAATAATTTGACACTTAGGCAACAAAGTGGTAGCCTTTAAAAAGCTGCGGACTTTGTATAGACAGATACTTGGGACAGAAAGCCCTTTCTTCTTTGTGCTTATTTGATGTCTGGCCTCACCTGGTTTGGTGAAGCAAACTCTGGGTGGGTTGAACTAAATATGGTCTTGTATGCCCATGCACTGGAGGTGGGTAAGCGATTCCCGTAAGTTAAGGGGCTTGATGTAGTCTCCAGGCCAGAGGCCACAGGAAAGAGGAGGCTGGGAAGCAAACAGCGTGGCTCCTGTGGCCATGTGGTTTGCACTCAGTTGGTCTGGGCCACAGAGGGCCCTCGGAACAGACTTTGACAGCTACTTGGTCAATTTGATTGATAGTTTGGGGTACATGGGTGGGAGGAAGGACCCCCTGGAAAGTATTTATAACACCCTGTACACATAGCTGGCAGACCTGCAGAGGCGGCCACAAAATGAAGCTAAACATACATTTCAACTGTGAAATAAATTTTACAAGTGCTTTGTGAACTTACCCATTGGAGTTAAAGCACACAACTGTTTGTTATCCTTGCTTCCCGTGGTTGCATGGTTTTTGTTTCTCTATTGTCGATCTCAATTGTTGCTTAGGGTTCCCAATTCAGGCTGGCTCGAATCCAAACCTACATAAAGCTATTTTGCTAAGAAATTAAGATATTTTACCCTGGCTTCATCTCTGTATGGAGATGAAAGGTTTCTTCTTTCCCAACCCGAAGGACGTTGAGATTAGGATCCATTTCTTTTTTATTTTTCATAGCAATTAACGAGAACAGCTTCACTAGCCTAAGTAATGTATTGATTGCTTTTTTTTTCCCCGTGGTCCCCTGTCAAACGACACCTCATGACAAAGCTGAAGTTGTAGCTCTCTGCTTATAGAATGACCGTCTAGCTTGTACACCACCCTGGGTTTGATGAACTGCTCTACAAGAATAGTTTGAAAATAACCCAGTGTTTGAAATGAGACATGTATCCGCTAGGCCTGCGCATTTGAACAATTAGTTCCAAGATGTTGGTGGTACTTGGGGAGGTTTATAAAGCGTGGCCTTGCTAGGGGGAGTATGTCACTGGAGGCAGGCTTTGAGAATTCATAGCTTCTTCCTAGTTCTGCTTTACTTGCTTTACTTCCTGTGTGCCACTGAAGATTTGGCCTCTCAGCCTCTTGCTCTTCCTGCCATGCATTCCTACCAGGAGGGGCTTTTATTCTCTGGAACATGAGCCAAAACAAACTCTTGCTTCTACGAGTTGCTCTAGTCATATTTTATCACAGCATTAAAATTTTACCAGGGCAAATACAAATTAAAAAAAAAAAACCTCCCTCAGCCATCTAAAGATAGGTTACTCCATTTCTAGCAAAAGAGGTTTCCAGAATGGGGGTGGGAGATGTAGCTCAGATGTCGAGTGCTTGCTTAGCATGCACAAGACTCTGGACTTCAATCTCCAGAGAGCCAGGTAGGTTTAAGAGTGAATAAGAATGAATTTTATGATGGTGCAGTCCTCAGTGTCCTCTGTACTTTGAATGATTTTAGCCACGGTTCTAAGCAGGAATGAAGGAATCTGTTGGCCTCTTGCTCTTCTGGATACTGAGTGCATTAGGAAGAAATGGTGGAAGGTAACAAGGGAGGAGAATAGCTGTGAAAGGAGGACTGTGTAGTATTCCAGCAAGAGTTAAAGCAGCAGCAGTGATCACTTATGTAAACATAGGAAGGATGAAGGCTCCAGGCAAAGAGCATGCACAAAAGACCTGAGGTTTGAATGAGCATAGGCTAGTGAGCAAAGAGCAATTCTGTCAGGTAGGGGAGGAAAGCAGACCCCCAGCCTGAGTGAGGTCACCCTCCACTCCAAAACAGGGACCAGAGGTCCCAGCTCTGACATTGTTCCTAATGAACTACCATCATGCTAAAAACAAGAACATAGAGATGTCCCCTTGAGTCTGACCTGAGTTTAGGGGCCTTACTGCACATTTCACAGCCTCAATCTAGACCAAAAAGTTCTTATGACCTTATTCATTGCGTTCTCTGATGGGTATAGAGCACTAGCACATTCTCCCATCTGAAGACTTTTACTCTTCTAGTTTTTATTTAATGTTCTGTTAGGGTGGAATTTGGGCTACAGGCTTTAACATCCTGGTTTCTGGATTTAGCATTTAGACATCACCTGTAGTTCTAGGGACATTTTGCTGACTCTCTGTACCTCTTACTAGCGGCTCTCCTGTTTCTGTATCCTACATGCATTTCTGATTTTAGTTACCCAGTGTTGGTAGCACTTTAGAGTATTGAGCAACCCTCTGCCATTCTCCCTAGACATTAATTTGCTGAACATTTAATGCCATATGCATTTTTAGGCAGTTATAAAAATTGCAAAAGAGACAATAATTTAGAAACTTGAACAGTAAATCGATATCACCATACTCTGATCTTTTTTCCTGGTGGGCGATTGAAAGATACATTTACTAAAATTTCTTCCATTGTTTAAAAATGCTGTGTCTAATGAAATACTACCAGACAGGAAGTGTTCATCTAAGACATGGCATGGCTGTAAAACACACAGACATCCGTGTGATATACATTTTATAGCTTTGTGTATTTTACAGGCAAAACACTAAAACAGGGTAGAAATACTACCGTGTACAGTGAAGTCAGTTTTAACAGTGACATGGGACAGCCTGGGTATCTGCCTGCCTTTTGTTGATATGTGTGTAATTATGATTTCATTACTTGTTACTAGGTATTTCTAAACTTTATCTTGTCTTTATATCTTTCCATATTGGAAGTTTCTCCAGATTGTCTCCTTGTTGGGTGAGTGGTTCTCTCTGTAACTAGAAAGATCAGAGCGGAGACTCACGTTGTCTGACCTCACAGAGACACAGTCTAGGAATATGCCTCGCTGTCTCAAGCCACAATGTAGTGTCCTTTAAGTACCCCTTGCACCTCATTTCCTTACCTCTCCATATCATATTGCTCCCTGGATTCTTCTGAGTTTGACCTCTGAATCATCAGCTCCCTTTTACTTTATCTTCCACCTCCACTTTTGGTCTGACTGTAATCTCTGGTTTGGATCATGCCGAGGTTTCCCAGTTGAACAATTGCTTTAAGACATAATTCTATCCTGATTCACTCTCCACCTTTCTCTACCACTACCCCTCCTCACAGGATAAACAGGCAAGAGCTCTTTATTGGGAAATTAGGACCCTATAGTCTTGTCATCCTGTCTGTTCTTCACTCAGCTTGCTTTGCCCCAGAACCTGCCCCCAGCTTTAGGATGTGGCAACTCTGAGCAGGTCTGTTTGATTCACACACAGATCAACTAAGTCTCTTTCTTATCCAGCTCCAGCCACACTGACTCTGCTGCACTCTACTGTGGTTGAGTAGAATGTACTGAACAATGCAGTAGGAGAAATCACCTTGTCTTAGTTTTGTGTCTGTCTTCAGAGTGATCTGGACTACCCTTAGCCAGAGCACACATTCTATAAAACAAAAATGGCCTTAGGCTTGTCAGGTTTACACATGGACTTCAGAAGCTTATCCATAGGCTTCAGGGTGCATGGCTGACTCTCTTATTTTAAAGTATCAGCGTTGGTGTCAAGTTAGGGAGCAGCCTACAGTGGCGGAGGGACTGGACTCTTAATTTGTACACTCCACCACTACCTCATGCCTGCACTCCAAACACAAGGTTTTGGCTTCTTGGGTCTTTTCTCTCTGCCGTCTCTCCTCCCTATTAGTGATGCTTTCCTGGCTAGTGGTCCTCCAGGTGTGCCTGTGGGCAGGTGTGGGAACTCAGATGAAAACAGAAATGGTTGTGTACTCTGAAGGTAGTAAAAGGAAGGGAAAGAACCCTCACAGGAATCTAGACCAAAGATGAGCTATTTAGAACCCTGCTTGGCTTACTATAGCCACAGGCCACATTCACCATGCCACCAGTGGAGGTGAGTAAATTTGGGGACTGCAGCCTTAATCCTCCTCTTGTGTGTTGTCAGGAGGCAGAGTTGAGTGGTTGTCATGGAGACATATCTTATCAAGCCTAGCATATTTACTATCTGATCTTTCTGCAGAAAAAATAATCTGAAAGCCCTAGCCCAGAAGACAATGGTGTCTTTTGTAAAGACAGGCTTACTTCTGCCTGCCTAATCCCTTTTTATTAGAAGGCTTACATGAGCCTCTGTCTCCTTGGATGGCTACTTGTATTGTTACTCAAGCCAACTTTCCAGGGTATGAGTCAGATTCTGGGCAGTAAAAGTCATAGACAGAGAATAGGGTGAACCTGCCCCTTACATCTCTAACCATTATTGTCAACTTGATGAGAGCTGGTTTTTTTTTTTAACATGTAGGATTTTACTTGGAGTAAAATAACTATCACCTAAATCACCATGGCTAATGAATTTGTCTTGACAGGTAATTCTGATTAATTGGAGACTGCCCCCTTATATTGGGAAGAATATGAAGCCCTGGAAGACTCAGTGTTGAAATTGACAAGTGATGTCTGTAGAATCTGTGCATGCTTATGCTACTTTGAAGGCAGAGGGAGATTTAAAGCCAAGGATGGCAATGGTTCTGTCCACTACAATGTAGCCTCTTCTCAAGTGAACACTAATCAGTAGGCCTTTGTAGCCAGCATTAGCACAGTTCTAAGCTGCCATGGAACTTCAGTAAATCAATAGGTTGTCTGTATAAACAATAATTGAGAATAATTATGTTTGTGATTATATCCTCAGTCACTATTTGATAAGACATGTAGAACATACATCTTGCTGCAATTTTAGCCATGTTTAAATGCTCAGTGGTCGTAGGTATTTCACCACCCATCAACCCCAGGCTCCCAAACTTTCAAAGCTGAACTATACTATCAGCTAAACAACTTGCCATTTCTTCCACCCATCCCACACCTGGAAATCATAGTTCTATTTCTTGTTTCTACAAATTTACCCAATCAATGTATCACAGGCAAATGGAACTATATCATATTTGTCTTCTTATTTCTTATTTATTTCACTTCTTACATTGTCTTCATGGTAAGAAGTGCCCCCCCCATATCTGGATCTCCTTTATTTTAGGAGTGAGTGATATGAATAATATTTCAGCTCACTGACAATTTGGTGTCTACCCCCACTCGTCCATCATATGTGGATTGTTTCTGTTGAAACAATACTTGAACAGCAGTGTGCACCTTTCTTTTGATGTCCATGTGTATAATTCTTAGGGCATGCAATCAGAAGTGGATTTGTTGAGTTATATGATAATTCTGTGTTTAGGGTTTGAAGAGCCACATTGCTGTCTTTATAGCAGATACACCATTCCATATTCCTTCCAGTAATGTTCAGAGACTTTCATTTCTCTATGTTCTTTCTAGCCAATTTGCTGCGATGGTATCAATCTGTGTGTGCATGTGCGTGTGTGTGTGTGTGTGTGTTTGTACATATATGTGTAAAATGGTATCTCAAAGTGTCTAAGCATTTCACAGTGTCTAATGAAACTGAACATCTTTTTACCTGTCTATATATTCTTTGAGGATATGCAAATCTGTTTAAATTGAACCAAGTTTTACTTCTAATTTTCTCATACTACAGAGTTTCTGAAAGCAGGAGAGAGTTTCTGCTGGGATTTCCCTGCACAGGCCTGAGAAGTGGTGACAGTCATTCTGACACTCCCTGTGATTGTAACTGTGAGCAAAGAATGAGGAGGAAAATCAGTTCCCAGTGAGATGGGTTTGCTCTGAGACAGCCATAGAAATAGAGACAGAGAAAGCAGGAGGGGGAAGCGTGGTGGTTTGCACCTTCTGTCTTCTCCTCTTCTTCCCAGAAGCCAGAGAAAGGGGAGATGAGACAGAGACATGCTACTTCAAATGGGTTTCTACTTAAAATAGGACTCTCTCAAGGTCCCAAAGCCTCAAATTCCATAAGTGACATTTTTAGGGTGGTTTTTTCTTGTTTTGTTTTTATATTTTTCCTCTGTGGAGTTCTTTGATTATCTCACCATAATTGCTATGTGTGTGGTGTTTCCCTGCTGTTGGCTATATTTAAGTGAAGCAAAATTTGAGTTGATTTTGTTAGAAACGTCCCTCTGGGAGCATTGGATTTACTTTGATTCCAGTAAGAAAATAATTTAAATTAAATTTTAATATACTTAAAGTAAGCAATTTGAAACTGTAGATAAGAAATTCTGGAAGAGTTGATAGAAAATTCTAGTTCAGTCAGACAAAATGACTTTGGGGTATGTTTGGGGAAGTCTCTGAGTGTGTGTTACTATACTCACTGGCATGTATGGAGAGACAGCCATTCTAGGTCACTCTGTACAGTGTTCAGCATTCACAGCTCTAGGGGACAGCCATGTGCATTTGGTCATAAAGCCTCCCTTAACTAAGGAAAAACATCAGTTATATTTATGAGAGAAATGAACCCCCTAGCTAACCCCCAGAGAATTGTATGTATTGTGTGTATGTATATTGTATGTGGGCCAGGACCCCCAAATGGACATCAGAGGACAACTTTGTGGAGACAGCCCTTTCCTTCTACCTGTGTATGGGTTCCGTGAGTTGAACCAGGGTCACCAGGTATATGTGGCAAGGGCTTTCCCAGCACAGAGCCACCTACTTGGCCTGACTTTGGTTTTCAGATGTCTCATCAAATAGCCTTTAGAAGTTGCTCATAATTCCTAACAAACAAGATTTTCTGGTTACTTTCCCTTAGCCTTTCCCATATATGGGTGGTGTGTGTGTGTATTTCAATTCCTGTTAACAAAAAATATGATAGAGTGTGGTCCCTTCTCATTTTTGTGACCAACTACACAATGCACTGGGTTGTATTTCTTTTTTTCTCATGTGTGTGCTGGCAGAACTCTGGACAGTCTTGCTGAGAATTCTGTTAATCACTAACCTTTCCTTGTAGACTCTGTAGGGCTAACACAGATGGGCTGTCACCTTCAGGAGATGAATGTGGAGCCCAGTGAAAATCAGGAGGTGCTTTTTCAAAGCTACTTAAGAATCTGCCCCACTCATCTTTTTTCTCCCTTCCCCAAAGCCAATGCCATCCCAAGAATGCTAATGTTCATAAGAGTTCAAAGGCGTAAAGGATCATAACTATTTGGATGCTATTTAATTGCCTTATTTTTATTACAAGACTCCGCAAAGTTTCAGATTCACATTGGTGGGCAATTATGGTTTACATAGATTCAGCCCAAGCCTCTAATCCTATCAGCCAAAGCAAATGTGAACCGTTTAGTTAATAATTTATTGCCCAGTCACACAAACACATTCGTGGTTGGTTTTCACTTCAGCATGTTGAGCAACATGTGGTGGAAACAGTTTGGGGTCATGCTGGGAGGCTGTTGAATTCCCTGCAGAGCTTAGATGTGAGGGTCCCACCCCTGCTGTCAGGCAGGCTGCTGGGTTTGAAGTCTGGTCCTCTCCTCACTTCTCTGCTCTGTCACATCGCAGCAGGACCTGATGCTGCTTATCCTTTCTCTGCCACTGCTCTTAGATAACCCTATCCAGAAGTGAGGGATATGAAATGGGGCTATACTAGATGGAGATTTGGGGAAGATGCTTACAAGTACTGAGCACTGGATAAATGCATCTGTTGTTTCTGCCATGGTCCTTATGGTACTGCATCCCTCTTCCTGTCTGCTTTTCTTAAGGCAGTCTTATGGTCAGATGTCATTTTGCAGTTTGAAGTAGGCAAGAAGCACTGATGTATAAAAGTAGGTACCTATGAGTGGAATGACACCAACTGGACATGGATACGAAGCAGGATGCCGTGTGAAGTGTGCTGTTCTTTTCAGTGGGCTCTATCCTGAGATGCCTAGGGAGCTGATGACAGTGTGTGTGTGTGTGTGTGTGTGTGTGTGTGTGTGTACGAGCATGCGCACGTGCACACACACATGAACTCAACTCTCTTCTTATTAAACTGCAGCTGCCCATTACTGATAAGAAACTAATTTATTTACTTTCAAAACCATTTTTAGGACATTTCAAAATACGTAGAATAATATAATGAAAATCAACTTCCCTGAACCTTATTCTAAATAAATTTTACATAATAAATACATGAAAGTATGTACTTAATGAATTTGGTATCTGTTTCACATTTTAAAGAGATGAAATATGACTCCAAATCCTGATCCCCTCAATGAGAAGCGTGCATGCGCGTGCACGCGTACACACACACACACATTTGTGAGTTTTTTTGTGTGTGTGTCCTCCCATGATTTTATGTCAGATGTATGTATTTATAACCAGTATAGACTTTTTACAATATAATTAAATAAGAATTTTATAGAAATATACACTCCCATTTTATACATTCTATACACAACATAAACTGCTTCAGTGTGTCCTCTATTCCTCACTGGCCCTCTCTCTGTCCTTGAAAATGCTTGAGGTGTTTTGACCTCTGAATTTTGAGTAAATTCTCCTTCCCCTGGTTTCTTGGCTAGGTTTCTGTCCTTCGTGTCTCCTCATGTCCCTGAGTCTTCCTGGGTGTGCAGACCCCATCAGCACTCACTCACTTGTTTCCTTTGAGGACATCCTTCTCTCTGGTACTTTTCTGTCTGTGAGTTACTATATATGCTATTTATTTCCTTTATCATCCGCTGTCTCCACCACCAGAATACAAGGCCGTGGGAGTTTTGGCTTTGGTCTAACTTAATGATTTGCTTTCTTTGATGCTATCATAATGTCAATTCTTCTTTGCTGATGGAATAAATGTGCATTTTTAGGTGTTTCATTTTTTCTTTTTCTTTTTTTTCTACAAAAAAAGACTGATCAGGTCAGGTGGAACTAATTTTTCTTATAGTATTATTTTAAACTTTATATAAGTTGGTCTCTGCATATCTGTCTTATTTTGTCTGCTTCATGGTGTTCCTGATATAAATATACTATATCTTATGTAGTCATTTTGTAATAATTGACATCTTTGTTTCCATATTTTTCATTTTACTAACTTGGTGGACATTCCTGGGCATTTCTCTTGGGATAAAAATGTGATGATTTATCTTTAGCATATACTTAGAGATGAAATTCCTGTTTGTATCAGTTATCAGTTACTGTGAAAGAAACTCAACTTAGTGATTTAAAATAATTAATCACTCAACTCTGTATTCTAGCACTGTGGCTCTTTCCCAGGGTTTGTCATTTAATTGCAATCAGAGTGAATTCTCAGGCATGGCTGCACTTACACGTATAACTGATGCTGCTGTCTTTTGTTGTACAGTAAAGCAAGTCAGCTTTCTCAAGAAGAGAGTTCTCAAGATAGTATCCCAAGAATCTTCTGCAGAGTTCTATTAGTGCCGCACTCTAGGATGCACAGAGCCTTACTACATCTGTATTCTGTGAGTTCATGCAAGTTCCAAGTACAACTCAGATTCAAGGAGTGAGAGAAGAAAAATATTGTGACCATCATTTTTCCTAATCTGCCATATTAGGTCACAGGTTTCCTATGTCTTCTACTTTACTAGATAATGCCAAACTTCTCTCTGAAGTATTTTACTAAACTATTCTCTGACTTGTACCAATTGTTTGATAAAAGGAAATATCTTTAGAACAACAATGACATGAAGTAGATGCTCATAGCTTCCCTCATATCTTTTCCCACCCCTCTTTTATAATAGTATGCCCTGAGGAAGAATTTGCTATGCATTCAGCAAAATCTGGCACTTTTCTTCAATGCTTACATATAGATAAATTGCCCAGATTCTACTGTAGCAGAGGGCAGGCATAGGACTGGGTTTGGATCAATGGAAGCAAGTTTTGTTTTTTCATTTTCAAAGTGAGTATATTATGTTATTTGCCTTGGAGTCTGCATACCTACAACTCTGCAGCCTATAGTAGAAGAGGATTTAGCTATTAAACATAATGAACCCAAATGATTGTTTAGAATGAGCATCACTCCTGAAATGCATACTTTAAACATAAAATAATAATAAACCTCTGGGATTTCTAACTATCTGTTAGTGCCATGAGTCTGTTTTAAGTTCATGGCTCTCAATGAGAATATAATGTCTTTATTTTTAAACTGCTTCTATCTTAGTTACAGTTTCTATTACTTGAAGAGACACCATGACCAAGGCACATCTTATAAAGGATGGCATTTAATTGGGGCTGGCTTACAGGCTCAGAGGTTCAATCCATTATCATCAAGACAGGAAGAATGGCAATATGTAGGCAGTCATGGTGCTGGAGGACCCAAGAGTTCTACATCTTGATCAAAAGGCAGCCAGAAGACCAGCTCTCAAGTGGCTAGGAGGAACCTATCCTTACAGTGACATACTTCCTCCAACAAGGCCAAACCTCCTAACAAGTGCCACAGCTCCCTGGGCTAAGCATATTCAAACCACCACAACATCTAAGTGAGGATTGATTATCCTGCTTGATATTTAAAAACACAACAGATATCCACTATGATTTAAAACCATATGGAAGCTTTACTGATATGAAATTCACATAAATTATCCATGTGAAGTATAAACCTGATTTTTAGTATAGCCACAGAGTTATATAATCCCTATTGAAATTTATTGTAGAATAACAGAAACTTCACATCCTTCCCTGTTCTCTATCATTCCCACCTTCTACAAGCCACTACTATGCTTTCTGTTTCCATGGTTACTTATCTTGGATATTTCATGTCAGTGGAGACATACAATACATGTTGAATATGGACCTGACATATCTCATGCTCCACTATGTTCTTCCTGCTTTGAGGATATTATGAATAATGTTCCTGTGGGCATCTATACACATATTTCCCTCCAATACAGTTCTTTGTACTCTTTCATATATCCTGATAGAAAATACATAGAGGCATACAAACTAATTTAATAGAAATAAATTATTAACTTGATAAGGAAATTATTTCAAAATTATTTCCATGTCATGGAAGATAACATGAGAGATATATTTATGATGAAATTTCGTAGCTAATCATATCCACTTCAGTGTGCAGATCAGGACCCGATCTTATATCTTTCATATTTTTATAACAACTGAATATTTACAATATAGATCATTTATTATTATTATTATTATTCACTTTACATCCTGCCAGATAATATTTGTATGGCTGTAGAACTTCGGTTTACACTTTGTTATAACAGCTTTGGCATGGGTTTGTGGAATGCTTTGCTTCTCATAGTCATTGTTCTAGAACTGGGGATGAAACTTTAATGAAGGGAGGTGAAGCCCTGCCCTTACTAGCGTGAAATAACATGCTGCTTGTAAACTGTCCTGAGGGAAAACTCATCATGGCTATTGCACCTAGTGTCTCCAGGAAAGGCAGGAGGCTGGCTTGCCAAGCCATAAAATAAGCAAGAGTAAACCTGGAACCACAGATGAATGCTCCATGTGGAAAGAGCAGGCTCAGTGCATTTGAAGAACAGAAGAAAAACCCCAGGAAGCAGGTCTTGCAGAGTGTGTGACCTTTAATGATGCTGTTCTTGCTCACATATGATTGTGAATTATTTTTATGTCTCATGGTTTCTGGGATCTGTGTGATTTGACGGCAATTAGAGATTGAGTCCTTTTGCCCCCTTGGTCTAGAATCCCACTCTGGATTTGTGGTAAATTTGTGAAAAATTACCTGTTATAAGCACCAGTCTAAAAATCTGTCAGTGAGGCAATAAACATTTAGAAACCCAAAAGTAAATCTTTCCAAAATCGTACACTTTTGAGGTAAGGGAGCCTAAAGTCAATCATTGTAGCTCACATTTTGAGGGGATAAACAGGTGTTTGGTAACTCACATTCATGATATAGGCTGCTAGGACGAGATCACCTCTTAGTCCTGTACCAGACTCTTTTCCCAGTGAGCAGAGCGGGTCTTCAGGGAATGCAGAGTCTAGCAGTTTTCTGCCGCCTGCCCTTTCTTCCCTTGCGTTCATACTCTGTGTGGGTGGGGTTGGCCTTATGCAAAGACTGTAGGTATTCATGTCTTACATGGAAGGTGTTTACTCCCAGGAAGACTTTCAGGGTTATTTTATTTTTTGTTCTGCAATGAAAATGTTATGATTTATAAGTTAATCTAGTAATCCATACACATCCCCCATACCCTGAGATCACCTAGGCACCCTACTATAAGGTCATCCCGCACTTGACCACTGAGCAGTGGCTTCATATATTTTTTTCTCTCTTTACTCACTCCTTTCCACTTTCCATCCCTTTTTCTCCCTCCCTCCCTCCCTCCCTCCCTCCCTCCCTCCCTCCCTCCCTCCTTCCCTCCCTCCCTTCTTCCCTTCCTCCCTCCCACTGCTGTGGGGTTTGAACCTAGGAACTAAAGTTTGCTAGGCAAGGTTTTTACCGCTGAGATACATTCCTATCCACCTTTTTACATCTTACTATGAGACAGGTTCTTACTAAATTAGTTAAGTTGGCTTTGAACTCACTTCATAGCCCAGGCAGGCCTTGAACTTTTGATCCTCCTGTATCTGCCTCCTTGGTATTTAGATTTACAGGCCTTTGCCACCAGCTTGGGAATTTAGTGATTTTATTTTGTTGTACATACATTGGTATTTTATTTTTTGCTGTATGCTGTATATGTGTTCATCCATCTGTGGGTTCACACACCACATGGATATGTGAACCATGAGCAGAGGTAGAGGACAGCCTCAATATGATTCCTCAGGTACTATCTATTATATTTTCAAAATAAAATTAAAAATAATACTGGCCTAGGACTCATGACATAGGCTAGGCTTCCTGAGCAGGGAGCCCCAGCAATCTGCATGTCTTTGCTACTTAGAATTAGGATTATAAATACATTCCCTTATGTCTAGATTTTTTTCCTTTAATGTAGGCAGCAGGAATTCAGTGCAAGTGCTTGTGCTTGAAACGCAAGCACTCTGCCAACATAACTGTTTCCCTAGTCCTCAAATAACTGCTTTTGGTAATCCCCAATCCCTGATTATCTGAAACTCACCCATGCAGCATTCTCACTGTCTGTAATATGACAGTGAATTCAAGATGAACACCAAGCCTTTGTGGTGCTAAATGTCAGTGTGTCCACTTTACTGTGTCCACTGTCTCTGTGCATCATGCAGTTTCAAAGAGGCTATGCTTACCTTGCCTCTATCACTCACAGGAAGAAGGGAGAGAAGATGATATTGCAGACAGCAGCACTGCAGACATCTTGGATCTGACTGTATGATGCAGCTAGTACAGATATTGTATCTCTCTCCTTAATCCAAGCCAATCCATCATACTGTCAGAGTCAAATGATAGAATTCCACAAAAGGCCTCTTAATTCTCTCAACAGTAGATCTTATCCCTTCTATCACACATCATCATGACGCTGGTCCATTGGCTAGTTCTTCAGAGAGAATGTCAGCTAAGCCATTGACACCGTGAAGAGCTTTGCCTAACCTTCCAGATTCATTACTTCTCTCTGGCCATCAGGCATGTGGGGACTCCATTTGGACTCGGTTGCCTTTGAGCCCTACCTCCTGGCTTGAGGAAGAATTGTTTCCCCTCTTTCATATAGAGCAGCTACAGCCATATTGCTCGATTGACCTTTGAGCTTGGAGTAGAACAAAGCAGACCATGAGGCTGGAATTATCTGAACAACTATTTGTATCTCCTGAATGTGGTATTGTGACTTCTGGCATTTTGTTATGCTCAACCCCTCCTGTGCTTTTACTTGGTGGCTGTGTTAGCAGAGAATTTCACCTCATTGAAGAAAAAGAATTTTTAGTTTCTTAAAGTTCCCCTCCTGCACAAGGACCTCAAATCTCATTCATTCTCAGTGAAATTGAAGAAATTGGATATTTGGGAATGGAAATTGGTGGACCTACAAGCAGAATGAGATCTAAAAGTGTTAAATCCTTTCATAAATAAACCTTCATTCAGGCTGGAATGTCTTGGCTCAGTCTTAAAGGTGATATTGTAGGAGAAACACAGCCGTGGCTGGCCTGGAAGATAATTATCTACACATTCCAGTCTTTGTCAGACATCAGCAGGACTGGCTAGCCATGAGGTTGATGCTCTCTCCCTTACAAGATGGTTGCATTTAGCCAGGCCTCTGACCCCAGGACCTATGTGAGCCACATTGTTTGTGGACTTTAGAGCAAACCAAATTTCTTAGTAATGGTGGATGGTATCTTTCGAGCCATCCAGATTTCCGTGCTGGGTGCCCATATGCCTCAGCAGCTTGGCTTTGTTTTCAGCTGAGTTAGTGACTTACCTTTTGAAAATTTGTAAATATACTTTTTTCTGTGTGTTATACTGGTTAGTGAACCCAGAGCTCACCTATGCTAGGTGAGAACTCTACCACTAAGCTCTAGCTCTTGCCCCAGGTTTCTTTTGGGCACTGAATTTATATCTCAGGGTATGTGCCTAAGAGCTGGAGAGTACCGTTGAGAAGTGAAATCTGTTCCCATGGCTCATGTCTTGGGATAGAGAGGGGCAGGAGGAGGATAGGAGGGATGTAAGCAGAGGCCCAGAGCCTCATGCCTCGCACTGTGTGGCAATAAGCTTTGATTATTAGTGAGTGGATTTCTAGGGAGCTTGGAAAAAATGACAAATTTCCTACATTTAGCTATCACAACAAATGTTACAAAGCAAAGTTTCTTAGAGATCATCAGACTCTGGGACTTCACAGCCTCAAGTTCAAATCTCAAGTTGCTAGCTGTCAGTAGGAAAGTGGCTTTGCCTTTCTCTGTGTTATTTTTTCAACTGAAAATGGGGCTAACTTAAAAAAATCAGGTATGAGGAGCAAGTGGGATTATATACAGTTATTCACATTCTTTAAAAATTTTTTAAAGATTTATTTATTTTTATGTGTATGGGTATTTTTAGTATGTGCATATAAGTGAACTGTAGGCATGCCTGGTGGCTGTGGAGGAAATCACTGAGTCCCCTGATACTGTAGTTACAGATGGTTATGAGTCACCCTGTAGCTGTTGGGAACCAAACCAGGATCCTCTGAGAACAGCAAGTGCTCCAGCCCATCAGTCACTTTCTTGACTATTGTATCAATACCTGGTGTAGGGCAAAGACATATAATTGTTAATTTTTTATCAGTGATTAGTTTGGGGACATTGCTGTTGGAACTTGGGAAAACACTGTTTTATCCCATGTTAAACAGAGATGGAAACAAGTATATATGTTTCTATGTATAAATAGTTTCATTAATTTTTAAATAGAATTTGCTTTTGTTTTACAGAAAATCATTAAATCAACCTAAAAATCGTCTACATAAAAAGAAAATGATCTGGATGTATGGTTTGTAAGGGAGGGAAGGTCGCCATAATCAGATGGACAAAATTCCTCTAACACAGGAAGCCTTCTTGATACATATTTTCATGTCAATAATTATACCTGACCAAATTTATTCCTTATACACAGAAGCAAAAGCATATTTGATTTTTCTAAATCAAATTAAATATTAACATATAGCTATCTTCTCATACTCCATGACTGGTGAACAAAAATCAAACCTCAGATATTATGAGGGTCCCTCTCAGTCCTGTAAGATGAAGAACTCCAAAACTTTTTACCTAGAGTGCTTTGGAGCTGGACCATAGTCTGTGTGATCTTTGGTCCCAGTGGCTTCGTCTGAGGTGCTAACATGCTCCAATGTGGATTGGCTTCCAGAACACCCCTTGAACACCCCTAGAACACACCTTGGCTATCCAGTCATACTGTTACATGCCAAAGTGGTTTCAGCCTTCCCTCTTGACAAAATCCTGCTCCTCTTTTAGACCAAGGTGTCAATACTGGTTGCCCATGATCCAGATGTAGCCCACAGTTGTTTTTGTTTGTTTGTTTTTTGTTTTTTTTTGTTTTTTTTGTTTTTTTTTCCCTGAATCTAGATTGATTTTTGTTTTCTGTAATGGAAGTACCTCTCCACTGATATCACAAGACAGTTAAGCTAGAAGTTTTGCATCATTTGATAAACTTTTGTTAGCAACAGAATCTAGCCATGCAGACTGTTCCCTCTTAACCTGGGAATTAGCATCAGCAAAGGAGCCTGCCACTGCCTGTGGGGGGTGGGGTTGGGGGGCTTACAAGTCACTGCTTTGCCTGCCAGCATTTGCCTTTGTGGCCCCTGCTTCAGAACACCCTTATAATACTGTCACTTCTAGGAAGCCTCACCTCCCCTGCCTTGCTTCTCTGATTGTATTGTCCCTGACACACTCATGCTACTGCCTCTGCCACGTGTGCAGTGCTGGAACCCTGGACTGCATCTTAATAGTTTTAGCAAATAATACTTATCATTTATCAAGTGCTTACTAAGGGCAGGGCACAGGGCTGAGTGTTTCGTGGATATTTTAATCTCTGGGCCTCACTATGACCCTAAGTGAAGTGTATTGCTATCTCCAATCCACAAAAAACAGGGGCCCAGAGAGTGTAAGTGCTTTGCTCAAGGTCACACAGCTGGTAAGTGGCAGAGCATGGATTTGAGCCTTCATCACTCCTGTCCCAGAGCCTGTGTTTCCTCATGTTTTATACTGTTGTATGTCTCCATCACATTCACTGCTATGGCTCAGGCAGGAATGAAATCCCCTGACCTATAAGTGCTTACAGAATAGATTTGACACCAAAGACACAGACCTCTGATGATCACCTCAAGGAAGAATTCCTGTACCTTAATTCCTGAAGCAGCCCTTGGTTGGATGACACTGTGTTCCCTCAGCTAGCAAGGCCAGTCACCCTAGCCAGAGATGTACAGTGGCAGGTGGCCAGGATGAACCGAACTCTTTTTACTACTGTTATTGGTCTCCTTAGGCATAGAAGACTTGTATGTTCTCCCATATAGAAGCTGTTAGTTCATTGATAAACCCAGTGGATAATGCCCATTGGATGGATCTGAGAATGGCTTCAGCCATCGACTCTTCCACATCCACCTGTGAGGGGATACTCCCACAGATGTTGGGTCAAATCCTGGGTGCAACCTGGGTTTCAACAGTTACAAAGCCATGCTTGTATCATCAGGAAATCTTCCACCAAGGTGAGGACAGGGAGGTCAGAGTCCTTACTATAATCTGGACTGTTGCTGCGGGATGAGCAGGATTGCCACATACAGTGGTGAGCTGCCGCACTGTCATGTTCAGTCCTATCTGTCACCTGCTAAGGATGAGGCAAAGATTGGCTTCTTTTCACAACCTTCCCCCCAAACACAGAAGTACCTGTGAATCTGGAGCCTCCCCTGGGCTGAAGGACCACAGACCCTCTGGGTTGAAGGATAATCACTCTGTGAAAATGCATTCACTTTGCTTTCTCCACTTAGGGCAGGTCTTGACATCTGTGTCTTCAGATGGAAAGCCTTTTGGGAAGTGAATGTGACCAGGTGAACTTACAGAATGCAAAACTGAACAAGAATGAGGTACACAATGAATTCAAACGCAGTTTATTGAACTGCAGCCCCAGAGTGTCAGATTCAGTACTAGATGCCAGAGAGGGCAGAGATGGTAGCATGAGAGTGTGCATCCTTAGAGAGTACTGGGTGCTGATGGTTTCAATCATTGGAATATATGCAAAACCTTGTCATTTCTGCTCATTCTGGTTATGTGTTAACTGAATGCTATGGGTGCCAGGCCTAAGGGCTGCCATTTCAAAGGACAGAGTTGGTATGACAGACATGGAACAAAGGGTTCAGCAGGAAAGAATGGAAGATACATATAAAGAAATCCCTAAGCCATTTACAACAATGACACATGCTACCAAGGGAACAAAATGGGAGCTGACATGAAGAATAATATGCATAATACGAAGAAGATATGCATGAGGTTATCAAAGGAGACTTATCAAAGGAGACTTGAAGGGGCCTTTTGGAAGTAATGATGCTTACTTTAAGACTGGAGTATGAGATTATGCCAGGTACTTGAAGACCATGGGAGGAGGAGGATGTTGGAAAGAATGCATAGTAAAAAGTAGATTCCATAAGGCCCAGCGGCAGGAGTGAGGGCTTTGAAGAATGGCAAAGGTGACCAAAAGGTATTCGAGTCACAGGGCAGGGGCTGCAAGTACAGGGGACTCATGAACATGACCATTTTTAGCTGAAGGGAGGGGTTTCTATTTTATTTGCAAGTTGGTAGAAACCATACTGACTCTTTAAGTTAGGTTTTGATTTTGGAAATTGGTGATTATGGGTGTAAAAGTTTCTCAGTCTCCTTAGTTGTAGGGTCTGACTCTTTTTATTCAGATATGGTACAAAAATGGGAGATGAGAGCGTACCCTCAGAATTCTCACAGGGCTAGAGCGTATCTCAGAAACAGGGTGGGAAGAACAAGCAGGGAGCTGGTGATGCATGTACAGATTCCACACAGACCCTTTGCAGAAAAGGATGGATCCTCTGTGGAAGCAAGGTCACATCTCCTTTCCACTCCCACCTGAAAACGTGAACGGAGAGCATGCACCACATCAAATCACAAACAGCAGTTTTATTACTCCACTTTTCACCCCATACTTGGAAACAGGATCTAGGTGCCTATGTTCCAGTGGAAAACTTTTTCTCTGCTCACCTTTGCCTTTTTAAAGGTCAGCAATGTGGCCAACCATTGTAAGTGATGTCTTAGCCCTGGACAAGTCACAAACTGACACGGGTGTGTGGATCACTGGTCTCTCTAACCTGGAGCAAAAGTTGCCACCAGCCTGGCTGGCTCCATCCACACTGTGGTGGTCGAAGCATCTTGAGGGGTTTACACAGCCATTCCCTCCAGCAGCAGCTTCCCCTGGGTCTTCCCTTTCTTCACCATAGAGTGGAGAGTTTTACGTTAGTAGAAGCATCCAGATGAAAGCAGATTGGTGATGGTTTCTACAGCAGCGGGAATTCCTGCTTTTTTGATCAGGTCTGCTAGAGTTGAAGAAACGGAGCTCTCTGGGCATTGGCTTTGTAGCGAAGAGAGGTCGAATGAAGCTGGCAAGGGAAGAAACGATTTGGGTGTAATAAAACTAGGATTGTTCGGAGTCCAGATGAGAGCATTTCTACTACTTGATATTCAGATGAAATGCAGTTTGGAAGTCACATCGTTGAGTATTACATTTCTTCTGAGCTCCGGCTGTGTTTCCCATCAACGGCATTTTGATTTCATTTAGCTTGCATGGCCACCAGTAAAACCATAGACAGGTTCTACTTGTGTGTGTGTTTATTTTATCATCTTGCCTGTGGACACTGAAGCTATTAAAATATGATCTAAAATATGAAAAATATATAAAATATGATATGGTTTCGGGAACTGTAATAAGTGGCTGGATGAGAGCAAGCATCTTGTGCCACCGGTGACTGCCCCCTGCTCCCAGGGCACACTCATGCCGGCACTTAATTTGTTACCTTGCATTAGAACATGTCCCTGTCACCTCTGAAACTGTCACATAGGCAAGGCCTTTAGAACCTGTGTTCTTTAAACACAAAACAGGATTATGGATTAATCTCAGGCAGGAAAGTCTCCAGCGCTGTATAACCTAACAAGTCAGACCAGGCTCTTGGCAAGTCTTTCCTGGACCGTCCTCTGCTCCTGCTGGTGACCTCGTGGAAGAAAGAGTGGATGTGTGTGTGAGCCTAGGCATGACTTCTTGAAAGATCAACATTTGTACACACTGGAGTCACCTTTTATACATAGTGCTACTGACATTAACCAGAGAAGTGGGCCTGACAGGCGGGCCCCAACGCCAGCAGGAGAGTGGCTCAGCTGGGCGTACACGATTTATCTGAAGGAACTGGACACAGGGTTAGTTACACAGCCTAATTGTTGGTAGTCCAAAAGGAACTATTACTTAGAGAGAGGGTCTTTGAGGTTCCTGAGTGTGACCTACCAAATGTGTAAATACGTGCATTGGTGTTACACATATTAAATTCCAGGACTGTTTCTCAAGCTGAACTCTGGATATCATGGTTGGCTATAGCTACATGTAACACTGAACATTCTTGAAGAAGGAACAGGAAACAGAATGAGGAATACTTTTAAACAAAGCCATTTATTTGAGAAGCTATAAAAGAGAGAAAATGTCCCAGCTGAAGCAATCAGGTCTTGAGTGAATATTTGGCATCGAGGCAAGGAACTGAACTCTTTCTTATACTTGTCTAGAGACTACTTAATACTGGAGTGATATTTGATGCGGGATTAGGTTTAATCACTTTATATGAGACGAGACTATAATCTTGTATTGCTAATCAAAACACTGAGTATATTTTTAATCTGGAGAGCCACTAGAAAGAAAAAAAAATATACTTATTTCGAAAACAGGGTACAAAGGCACAAATCCCAGAGAATCCTTTAGGGAAAATATAGCTGTTTACAAACCACAGTGCAGTATTTAGTAAAGCCAGAGCTGAGTGTGTGCACATAAACTATGCTTTCCAGTAGAAGTTTTTGACGCAGTTGTATTTTTAAAGAACAGACTGTCATCCATGAAGACTGGGGACTTTGTTTCTGCCCAGGTGAACAAAAACTATATCTGTGCATATGTGTCATCAAGAAATGCCAGTTTCTGCTCTGAAGCATGAACACTGAGCAAGCAAGATGTATATTGTGGTTGATTCACAGAAAGGGCCTGAGCATGAGGCCTCTCAGTTTGTGCTGGGCTCCCCAGGTACCAATCCCAAGCACCTACTAGGGTTTGTGGGCTAGTTTATGAGCAGTCAAGGAGAACCAGAGTACCTAGTTCTGAGAACCTAGGATCAAATTTCTATTATCATTAGTGAAGATGGAGAGCAAAAAGGAAGAGTGTCACTCCCTAGGGAAGATGTTGAACAGCATATTGGTGGCTACTAACATGGAAGATGGACCAAGACCCACAGATCTACAGTTGTGATCCACTTAAAGGCAAGCGCTTCAGGATGTGAGAGGCTTGGTCTTACTTTTGTGTTGCGTCTCTTATATCCATCCTTTGGAAAGAACTGTTGTATGTGGAAAGAACTGTTGGGATAGGTATCTTCATCCCAAGCTTTCTCATTATGATGTGATTTTCCCCAAAGTTAACCAATTAAGATTATTTTTCCATAAAGCAGTAACAGCTATGAGAAGAGGGAGCCAAGTCACTGAGGAGGATACTGGGCCCCAGAGACCCATTTGGGTGGATTTCTTTTTAAAGCAATGGGGTCAACGTAAAGCCTCTATAAAATATAAATAACAGAGACACTGAAGTGGAAGATTTCTTTGGGGCAGTTCATGTCTAGGCTTTACTTTTCTCCCACTGAGGAACTAAGCATTCCACACACCAATAGTTTGGAGCATAGATTAAATTTGAGTATAAAGAAGTATTATGTAATCTTTTTCACTTAGCTGGGTGATAATGATAATAAAATCAGTATCTACTTATGGCATTTATATGTACTATCCTATTACTCATATCTCCTATTGCATTTAAAATATATATACATTTGTATGTGACTGCTTGTTTTGTGAAAACAGGATACAACAAGGGCATTTTGTCCCATGATTCCTAGGGCTTCATGTATTGATTCAATAAGTGTCAAGCCACTGAATTGAATCTTGACTTCTTGGAAATGTAGTCAGCCTCAAGAATCGAAGGCATGTACAACATGCTAATTCTACACTTAAGTCTTCTCAGCTATGACATTTTCAGGAAAGACTGTCCTTGCTAGTATAGGATAGTTTAATTGTCCATCTGTGACTGTGTTTCTTCCAGCCAAATACTGCTACCAGCTGTTTTATTATGGAAGCAATTCCTACTATGTGACATATACTTTGAAGATTAAACATTTTATTCTTAAGTAAATGCAGAGTCTCATGTAGTGTTAAGAAACAATAGGGACAGAATTTGTGTGTCCTTTAATCAAGGACGTCCCATAGTCATAACTTGCAAAACTATGATAGCGCAGTATCACAACCAGAGATGTGCTATTGACATAGTGGGGAACAGAACTTTATATAATTTCATTTCTATAATATATATTCATCATTTCACAAATGTTCTATTAATAGAATTGTGGAGTGATCTTTGAGATTTGGTTTTTTAAATATCAACTTGCTCTGCCTGAGGATCACCTGAGATGTGTATATCAGGACTCCTTCCTTGTCATTGATCACCTATCCGTGGATATGTTACAGTTTGACTGATGTCCATCTGTAAACACCAGTCATTGTTCTCAGCTTAAGGATAGTAAGAATATTGCTGCTTTGAGCATTTTCCTTCTCTTTTGTGGGAAGCTATGGGACAGTTTTCTTTGGTCTTTGCTGTCTGTTTGTCCAGTTGCTCTAATACAATTTGTTGAAAAAGCTACCTTCCAGTGATTGCTTTTTGTCAAACATCACTCAGGCAGATGTGTGTAAACCTATTTCTGCATTCTCTATTCGATCCGTCAATCCACATCTCTATCCCTATGCAAGTATCACACTATCTTGTTTACTAGATCTATGCTGAAAGCAGAGCTATTCCTTTCTTTATTTTTCTTTGTCTGGCTTCCTTGAGCTTCTCTGGAGCCAGGATCTTTGAAATTCTGTTGAATTCACTAGGGAATTCTGGGAAACTGGGAGATTTGGGATTTTTCTAGACAAGGATGTCATATGCATGTAGGAACAGCTTTATTTATTTTTCTTCTTTTAGTTTTTATATTTTTTTTTTCTTGCCACACCACAGTGGCTAGAACTGAAAGTACTGGACTGGAGAAGAGACGTGAGAGACTATGGACTTCCTAGCCTTGTTCTTGGGGAAAAACTCTTTCTATGAAATACAGTAACTGTCAATTTTTCTTACAAGATCTCACTCTTAGAAAAATACCTGCTTCTATTTTCTTCCATGGTTTGAAACACAGTTTTATGACTTTAGAGGGAAGAGAACTGAACAGTGAACAGTGTCTTGGTAGCAGGTTCAGTTGGTTCCATTTGATCAATATCGCTAGAGAAGCTGTAATTGGCAGAATTCTAAGATGGTCTTTGAAAGTCCCTCTTCCTGGGGTGTGCAGCTATTTGAAACAGGACAACCATACTTATGATCAGGTGAGTCCCGTAGCTCAGCCGATGTTAAGATATAGCATCGTCCTTGGTGGACCTGGCCTTAGCATGCAAGTCCTGTAAAGGAACCAGGCACTTTCTGAATAAATTGAGACAAAAGATGAGACAAGTCTGATGTGAGGGAGAGTCTCCATTGCCATCTGTTAAATATCCGAGGGGGGCATGTGACAAGGAATGTAATTAGTCTCTATGAGCTTAAACGGCAAGGAAATAGTGACCTCATGCCTCCTTCTCCAAAAAAGTGAATTTTGCTTCACCTTTATGATCCTGAAAAGGACCCCAAGCTGCAGATATAATCTCCAGTGTCCTCAAATAAAGGTCATGTGACTGAGTGGATAACTCAGTCATACGCTGTCCAGGCTCCTGACTTCAGAATTCTGTGCTATCAAGTGTATAGAGGTATTCAGTTAAGACATTTAGAAAAGACCTGGGGTCAAGGGACATAGTTCAAAAAAATAGATACAAGCCCATCTACTAACATGTTCATGTATGTGTTGGTGTATACCAGCCTATGATAGTGTTGTGTTCAAGTACAGGGGCACGAACCAAAATGAGCTGAGCTCTTTCTTCAGGGACTCAGGTCTTCCTCCCAGATCTCCCAGTTTATTACCTTCTAACAACTCCCCAGTGATATATGTACTCAGAAGATTCATATTCTGGTGAAGAGAGACCCCATGCAATTCACTAGTAAATCTTTTGCTTTTACTCAGCTTTAGTTGCATATCTGTTTTTCGGGGGGAGAATATGTGGAGATTCAGTGGGATCTGGAACTCTGGATTATTTGAGTCAGAGGAGTTGTAGATGACTCCTTCCCTCTTCTCCCTCTCAGTTTATCTCCTGCAGTGACATAGGGATCATACATCATGAGAGAATATGCAGTACCAAACAGGAGAAATAAAACATGCATTGAGTTTCCTACATTCTAGGTGTAAGGAGATATAGAGAGAAGCCACTATTATTGCTCAAAGTAGATAGACATGCACCTGAGAACAAGGCGCTGGGCTTGGAGTCAAGCTTGATTGGGGCTGATTTAAATTTGTTAGCATTAACAGGTGTTTCCTCCCAAGTCCAGTCTCCAGGGGATCCATCTCCTTCTTCCCCTTTGGTAAGTATAAAGTACTTCCCTTGGATCATAAGGAAGTAGGGCTGCCTCCAACCAGCACTCTCTCTTGCTGACTGAGAGTGAACAGAACATGCTAATAAAGGTGACCAGATAACATGGACAACTGTCCTGACCATGTATTTTGAGGGCATCAGAGATAAAACAATATCAAAATCAGACAACACTATATAGACATAAAGCAAAACACTAAAGCACATTACCAGAACGGTTGCTGAAAACCCAGTAAGTTTTCAGCCAGGAAGAAGGAGAAAGGACCAAGGCACATGAACATTGGAGGGCAGGGTAGAGGTGGTGGGAAGTCCTGCTGACAGCTCTGGAGTCACTAACACATAGGCACTCCCTGGTGAACTATGTTGTAATCAGTATAAATCTAAGGGCTGTCAGGACCAGGCACTCATGCTCAGAAGCAGAACAACTTTGAGGAGGTCATTTTGGCCAAATCGGTTACCATTGTAACTGCTGCTGCTGGGCCCTGTCCTGCTCTGCAATCCTGTATTCTTCCCTTCTCCTTCTTTGAAGGCTATAGTCTGTCTACAACCTATTTCCCCATGGATACAGCTACCTTTATACAGGCTGTCCTTGGTTGAAATGTCTTGAAATGACTCATTTCATTAACCATGCCTATTTATAGCAATAGGTACAAGGAAGAACATGATATAGTACCTAAACCTCCTTATCTAGATACCATCCAACCCATGAGAATAGTTAGATACATTTCCTTCTAGTCTTTTTCTCCTATGAAAATGCATTAAAGAATCCTGACATAGTTATAACTGCAGTGTACTTATTATTTATTAACTTTCCTGTCTTGACTAAGTTTTTGTGTCTTTTTTTATATTAAATCTTTTGACTTAGTGTCTGATCACTGACATTCTAACAGTTGGGGGCCTATGATATTTTGTTAATCTAGACCCTTTGCAGTGTTATGATATGTATGAGTACATAGTTTGCTAATCTCATTGTTTTGGAAGTCAGACATACATAGGTGTTTTTACATGTATGTGTGCTATGCATATATACATTTAATTTTATTGTGATACTTACAAACAACATTGTAACTGACCCTTGTAACCACAAGTGTTAGGACGGGCACCATTAGGTCAGTGGGTACTTGAGGACAAGTACCAACCTCCAAGTTGGCCTCAGGCATGAGCGACTGTAGACAGCACCAGGCCCTCGGGGCTGCTTTATTCCTTCTTTAGGATAAATAGCTAAAGTGGAGAAGCTGAATCAAATGCGAATTCTTAAGTTTTACTGCATGTAAAGAACAAAAATGAAAAAGTCTTTCCTCTATGACCAGAGATAAGCCTTCCACAAAGAGTAGATATTAACTTTGGTCATGGCAATAAACTATGCCTGCTCTGATACTGCTCTTTCTGATGAAGTGGGCATACGGGTATTTCGATTCAAATAGATTAAAATGATACTGAAAATCAAGTTCCTATGGTATACTACCCCATACCAAGTGCACTTCAGACAGACTGGCCGGCAACCCCACTGCCACGGGTATTCCGTTGAGTAGGGTGCTCCATTGCCTCTCTCCATTCCTTCAGCTTCATGTCGGACTTTTGCCTCAGCAAGAGTAAAATATGAACCACTCACATTTTGCAAATGTTTGACTTGGCTTGTTATAAGTTAAGCTTAAACCTTTCCACATTGCACTGAAGAGTAGGCATCTTTCTGAAAAATGCTAAGGGATGAAAATACAACCCTTTGCCATCTTTTCATAGGATGAAAACTAAATGCCAACATTTAAACAGACACCTCCCTTCATAACCATTGCAGCCAATCACCTCAGCATTGCGGGCACACTCGGAGCAAGCAGGTAGGTGCCATAGCTCAGGGGGCCTCCCACCTGGACCTGCAGGTACAGGAACTGAACGTATTTAACAGATGGGAGACTGGTGCATAGAGAAGACAAGTGCACAGGCCACACATGCTGGGGCGCTCTCTTCATTAGGAGCTCAGCTGTCTAGCTTTGAACCTCTGCTCCTCGGCACACTCTGTCCTGTTCCTAAGGAGTGTTAGAGAAAGGAACACTGCTGTAGAGCAGTAACACAGAATACAGAAAACGTCTCAAAGATCACCCAGAGCAAGCACACCTGGAAGCCTGCCCCACTCCCCAGGGCCTGGTGCTTTCTAGAGGAGAGCATACCTGCAGCCAATCTGGAGGTTGGTACTCGTCCTCCAGTACCCACTGACTTAATGGTATCTGTAAAGTCAGGCATATCTGTTTTGTATATTTCTTTTTTACATCTTTTTTCACGGTATGTGATCTGGTTAATTAGTCTGGGAAGAGAAAATGCTAAATGTTGTTAAAATTGAGGTGCTCAAAGTAGATTTTGTTAGCAGAGGAAGGGTGGGAGGTGATGTGTTCGGCAGAGTTCTTAGATGCTTTCATTCAGCAAGGAGACGGTGAATTACATGCACAGTCACAATCTAGAGACTGTCATCGGGTCCAAGTGGCAAGCAGCCTGGCCATCAGTTTCAACATTTTCCAAAAGATGTCATTCTAATGCTGTAGCGGGGAGGTGGGAGGGTGAGCCAGCTACAAGTGCCAGGTACTGGTAATGGGTAGGCAGCCATTGCTCTTAACAGATCTGAAAGCTCACAGCATTACTGGCTGAAAGTTGCTGATTCTGAGGAGGAAGGAGTTAAGGCTGTATCATTATGTTCTTCCTTCCCTTCCTCCTTCCTTCCTTCCTTCCTTCCTTCCTTCCTTCCTTCCTTCCTACCTTCCTACCTTCCTACCTTCCTTCCTTCCTCTTTCCCTCCTTCCCTTCTCTCTCTTTCAATTTTGTTTTTAGACTTGTTTGCATATGTATGCATGTTCATGGTGGGACACATGTTTGTCAGAGACAAACCTTGGGTCTTGTTCTTCAAGGGCTGTCTGCCCTAGTGTTTTGAATGAAGTCTTTGATAGAGTTTGTGGCTCTCTACTTTGACTAGACAGCTTGGCCAGAAAGCTTCAAGGACTATGCACCCCTGTGTCTGGCTTTTTATGTGGGAGCTGGAGACTGAGCATTGATCTAGGGTCTTCAAGCTTGCATTGCAAGCACATTGTACTGACTGAACTATCTCCTAGCCTTCCCCTGGCATGGCTTGTCACCTTATGATCCAAGTTGATTCTGAACCTTTAGTAATGTTAGTCAAATTCAATTAATCTCCCAGGTCAGCGCTTAGTCCAGGTTTGTTCTAATTCAGGTTGTGGGGATTTCAATGCTTGAGCTGAGTGTGCACCAAAACACTAAGAACAGAACAACGACAGGAAGCAGGGGTTGATGACAGAGCATAACGAAGGCAAACCACTCTGCTCTCAAAAGACTATGAAAAATGCCTCTTTTTTTTTTTACATTTGCAATCTATTTACCAACATCTAATTGGCATATAATATAAAGGGTAGAGGTTTTGTCAAAGTATCTGTCTATCATATCATGACATGTAAGCAGTTACAAAGCACAGGAGGCCACCATGCCTCAGGAAGCTATCCTAGGAATGATCTCAGAGCAGTGTTCTTGGTAAATAACAGAGAAACTGGCTTTCAGATCTTCAGTTAAATAGCACACATACATGTGCAAGTTTGGGTTGATATGTTAACAACCAAATATCCTAAAGCTCTTTTAAAATGTATCCTTTTAGTGCTCTGTGGTTCAGGTTCAAAGATCCTTGTTTCTCCAGAGCTGTGTAGAAGGACTCTTTAGACATCTCTCTGCTGATGGCTTTATCATTATTAAAGTGTATGGAGTTAGGAAAGATTCAAATGAAACCAAATAGTCTTGATGCTGAAACCATTTTATAGTCTGCAACACAGAAAAACCAATAAAATAAAATTTAAAATTGAAGTTAATTGTTTAGGGTTTGAGGGTCTCTCCACCCCTAGGGCTGGGGAGATAGTTCCATTGGTAAAGTAGTTTCCATGCAAGCATGAGGACTTGTGTTTGGATCTCCAAGAGCCAGGCATGCACTTTTAATCCCAGCACTGGGAAGTCTGAGGCAGGAGGGTTCTTAAATGTAACTGACCAACTAGCCTAGCCATATAGATCAAATCAGTGAGGGAATCTGCCTCACAGGGTATAAAGTAGAGCAAATCAGGGTCCCAGCACTGACCCCAGGGCTTGCAGGAAGACCCTGGAGGCTCTGCTGCCAGTCTAGTCCCTTGTATCCCTTAGTACTTACTTTTTGTGGTCATTTTTGAAATCTGAACTGTAATTATTGTCTTTAATTCTGAATTTTCCTGCCAGCCCAGACCTTCCGAGGACAAGCTTTTGGCTAGTGGTCAGCAGAGTGGACTTTCCCTGGGAAGCATAAAGCAATACTGGGGTGTGGATCTCCCAGGTCCTAGGATGAAACAGGAAGAATACAGAGCAGACCTAGGAACACATGGTATAAAGCAAGCCTCAGAACCCCTGGACTCTATTACACCACAGAACTGGGGACATTTACTATTCATATGTGGAACTCTGGGGCCTTGGTTCTTGCCAGGGTATTAGTGAACCCTGGCTTTCATCCTTTCAGGAGCTGTGCCTGAATACCTTGTCTCCATGACAAGGAACTGGCACTCTAGGCAATAGGGCAAGGTCTTGAAGGGCAGAAGTACTAAGGTTGGCTTTAATGCTTCAATATATCAGCATGAGTGTCTCTGAACTGTGTCTTTGTGGTCTCATTTTTTTCTATTGTGCAGAGTTTATTAGGTATGAACACCAGGACTGTGATGAATGATGATTTTAAGGGGATTATAGTTGAGCTATAGCACCCAAACATGTGCCATGCAGAAACAGTGCAGACTGTAAAATCTGCGGAGACTGGACACCCCTGGGTCTGGTAGGGGTGGCTTGGATAGTAAATTCTGTAGGGTGTTAGACAGAGAGGACTGGGTACCTTATCTGTACTATCTTAGAGTTGTCAAATATGAGTTCTGCATGAGAGCCCTATCTGCCCACTTGGTAAGGAAGGAAGGATCTGAAGTTTAAAGAGAGGCGAGCAATCTCCAGGGTTCCTAGGCTTGTCCACACTTTGGAATCACGTAGATTCTTAATAAATTGTAGATGACTGGCTTCAACCTCATATATGACCACAGTATTAGGAGCTTTTCTAATTTAATAAATGATTTTAATATAGAGCAAGCTAAAACATTAGGATATATATTATATATACATATATATTACATATATATGTAATAACAAAGAAATCAAGGCCATGAATTTGAGATAGAAGAGGGGGTTACATGGTTGAGAAAAAATTAAAGGGGATGAAAATGATGTAATTATATTTTAATTTAAAAAATGTAGGCTGGGCAGTGGTGGTGCACACCTTTAATTCCAGCATTCAGGAGGCAGACACAGGTAGATGACTGAGTTCAAGATCAGCCTTTTCTACAGAGTAAGTTCCAGGACAGCCAGAGCTACACAAAAAGACCCGATCTCAAAAAACAAAAACAAAAAACCCAACAACAACCACCAACCAACCAACCAAAGATCCAAACAATACTTAATCCAACTCTGAAGAATTCTAGCTTTTGATCACTTAACATGGCTTAAAGGGGGTCATGTGTAGACAAACCTTGAAAGATGGACATCTTTGGTGAATAGAAAAGAATAAAGGACTGTCTAAAAGTGTATGTTCATTGCCCAAGTAATTGAAGATAGGTGACAGAGATCCTGAAACCCTTGAATTCAGTAATAAGCAAACATACAGTCGGTCAGACATTCCCTAGGACTGTGTTAATAAGAGCCATCATTTGTATGAGTTTGGAGCTATATTTATTATCAACTAGATTTGATTTAGAATCATCTAGGAGACAGACATGCTTCTGAGTGTGCACATGTGGGTGTTCAGAGACTTACTAAAGAAAAAAGTCTTCGAGAGTGTGGTAGATACCATCTCATAGGCTAAGGGAGAGGTAGAGTAGAAAAGGAGAAAGTGAGCTATGGACCAGCATCCACCTCCTTATGCTTCTAGGCCCGTGAGTTCGGACAAGCCTCACACTTCTCTTCGTACAGCCATAAGCCTTATCTAAAACATTAAGCTTAGTGTGTCATCTTAGTGTGAGCTGAAATAAATGCTTCATCCCTTAAGTTGCTTCTTTGGGAGTATTTGGTCCCAGTAAGGAGAAGAGTAACTTAGAAATTTCTGACAAGGCTCTTTGAGCTAAGGAAGCCCTGTTATAAGTCCTATTTCACAGGTGAGGAACCTAAGGCCCAGAAATACCATAATCTGGACGTATCTAGTTGTAACAGCTCGCTCTTGAATTGTATTTAAGCAACCAGCTATGCTGTGAATCCTCAGCCCTTCCCTCAGTGTTTGTGAGCAGAGATGGGCAGATCTAGG
Source organism: Grammomys surdaster (assembly GCF_004785775.1). Lineage (NCBI taxonomy): Eukaryota > Metazoa > Chordata > Mammalia > Rodentia > Muridae > Grammomys > Grammomys surdaster. The sequence goes on from NW_021620795.1 coordinate 3,233,328, forward strand.
CTCAGAATCACAGGACAAAGGATTGAGGCTGAACATGGAGAGGAATTTCCAAAAGAAATTTAAAAATAGACTCTTAAGTGTCTTAGTGCACTTGAGCTGTTACTTAGAACATGGTGATTTATAAACAACAGAAACTTATTTCTCACTGTTTTGGGGGCTGAGATGTTCAAGACCACAGTACTAGAATGGCCTGCTTCAGAAGAGGACTGACTTTCATGTGATATAACATTGAGTTCTTTTCATGCCCTTACATGGTGGCAGAAGAAACAAGCCCCCTTGGTCTTATATAATCAAAGGTTTATCATGAATTAGAATTCAGGATTAGATCTGCCCTCATGAGCTAATCCTTTTCCAAAGCCTATTATCTAATTATTATCTATTATATTATCTATTATCTAATGCCATGTCCTTGGGATTTAGGTTTTTAGTGTATGAATTGGGGATGAGGGTCACAAACCTCAGACTATAACACTAAGGAAAGTATAATATTTAGGACACTGGAGAGAGACTACTGCACGAATAATTTGTAAAATACTATTTTCAAAGATTGTTTAATGACAAAGGAAAGTATATTATTTATTTATAAGATTATATATTCATGTGTGTATATAAATAAAATATATATATATATATACATGTATTGAGGTAGAAAATTACAACAACAAAATATATAAGATTTATTTCTAGGTGATGTGACTTGGGGATAGCTTGACTAAAAATAATGTTATTAATTATAATGGAAAAGAAAACTTAAGTTTTCGTATCTGTAGCCTTCAGATTTTGTGGAGAACTGGAACACTGAAACCTGACCTAGTGACCACTACAGTAGAGGATATACCTCTGTTCTTTAGTGTTTGTGTTTGGAGAGCAAAGAGAGCCATCCACAGAACTCTAAAACATTAAGTCTAGTGTAACCATGGGCAATGCCCAAAAACATATTCTGAGACAGTGACTGCTTTAGGTAGCTTCAGGAATTGTGCCACAGCACACAGCACTTTTTGTCTAGGAACTCATAAGCTGGGATGGAGGGTTGTCATAGCTTTTAAGTACTGTTTCAAAACCCTACTTGCAACATGTTTGGAACTTCAGTCTCACTGGATAGTAGGAATGATGGATATTGGGAACAAATGATATCTCTACCATTCAAACACTGGATTGTACCTCTTGGGTGTCCAGATTCTTCATGTAGCATTGCTGAAACACCAAAGTGATGCTGTCAACTATCACTGGTTAAAAGTTGTTTTGGTTGGGTTATTATTAAGCTAGCTAGCTACCATCTGCCACAAGTAGATTAGTGGCAGAAGAACTAACAACTTGCAAACCTAGTTAAGTCTGATATTTCTGGGTAGGTCTACAGATTTAGACATTTCAGCTTCAATTAATAAGAATGAATAAGAATCACAGCAATATCCATCTTCCCTGGAATAGAATAAATTGTATGTTTGAAGTAAAGAACATTCATAACAGGAAATGGGCTCTATAGGACACAGGTTATCTTACGTGGAGAGCCAGGTACTCTCTGATTTCATCTTTGGAATGAATGCACTGTGGCAGTTTTTAAAAAGCTTTATTTTTATTTAATTAAATATATGTATGTGTTTGCATGCGTGCAGGTATATGTACACAAGTTCACGTGCTGATAGAGGCCAGAGGTGTATGGAGTTATAGGCAGTTGGGAGGTGCCTGAAGTGGATGCTCAAAACTGAACTGGGGTCCTCAGCAAGAGCAGTGCATGTTCTCAACTACTGTGCCATTTTTTGAGCATGTGATAGCTTTTTGAAATGTTGCTATATAATTTGAAATCTAGGAAGAAATAGGCTTCTTTTGATATGTTGCTTTCAAAAGGGCTCCTAGTCATATTTGTTGATCTTCATGTGAAACTGAAAACATTAATTGCCCTTTAGATTTTATGCATTTGCAAATACTAGTCTATAGTTAAACATATATGAGTCTATGAATTTTGTAGATTATCCTTTATATTCTGTGCTTTTAAAAGTTTTTAGTTTTAGATTTGATTTACAAGGTCATTAAGTTTCCCCTTTTTATCAGGGCAAAATGGAGGGTGTTCTGAACCTTAAAAGCATGTAATTTACCTTGGACAAGAACTTTAATGCTTATTCTGAATGAAGTCCATGTAAAACTGCAGAAATTGTGTAGAAAGTCTATGAATTGGGACGTAACATGTCATTGACACGTTATGAAGGGCTTTCTGCTGACTTTAGTGATGGATGAGTACATGCTGCCAAGTTCAGCTGGAGGGAGAGTCTTAGAAATCCACACATCGGGTCTGGAATCTAGAAACTTCCTGGTGCATGATTTTTGAATCAGCAGGGTGCATGTAGACTGTATCTGCACAGGGAATGACATTTTCCCAGCTTTATTCATGGAAGTTTCTGGAACATGACCATAAACACCAAGTCTCTTTGTTGTGTGTTGGATTTAAAAGCCCCCAATGGTATGGAGAAGGTTAGGCCTTGTCTCAAAGATCCTTGGTTCAATTTGGGGGGACCTGGCTGAAAACTCTAGATATTTGATAGTCTGGCTTATTTCTATGGTGTATTAGCACTCTATAAAAGTTACATGTCATTTATTTCAAGTTTAGAACCCTCTCAAACTTCAGGGGCAAACCATACGTGAATCCTTTGTGGGCAGAATTCTGTTTACCTTTGACCAAACCCTGCTTCCTGATTGTAAGTCAGGGAAGTAAGGTGAGAAAGGCTCCCAAGGCTCTGTGGACATCAAATACCTTTGGCCAAACAAGATTTTGATAGGTTAAAACATGAGTGAATTTGAAACACTTGATTAGCTTTTTGTCAGTGTACTCTGAGGCCTAAATACAAGTAGATGGTGCCAGCCAAAGTGTATCCAAGTCTTACTTTCCTCCAGCCAGGAGGGGGTAACTGAGATTATTAACCACACGTTGAAACTGGGTCAAGCACCCCCTTCTAATAGACATATTAAATAGTTTCTATAAAGATCATTTGGTCAATCCAGTTGAATAGACCTTGGGGAGTTGGGGGATTTCTTGTATTTGAAAGCTTCTTTTTCCACTAGACGGACAACAAATGAGCTCTATTTGTGTGTAGTTGCAGAAGTCCAGATGTCCCTCTGTGTCTCTCAGAACAAGATGTTCCTTGGGTCTGAGTAAAGGAGAGATGACATGTGACCTTCTGCATGCCTTTCAGATTGAGGAGCTGATGAATGCCTTGGAGAAGACCAGGCAGGAACTGGATGCCACCAAAGCACGCCTTGCCTCTACCCAGCAATCTCTGGCTGAAAAAGAAGCACACCTGGCCAACCTCCGTATTGAGAGGAGGAAACAGCTAGAGGAGATCTTGGAGATGAAGTGAGTACTCAGTTTTGCTCCCCTGGTTCTCTGTTACCTCACTTTGATGGTAGAAAACCAGAGGGGCTGGAAACAAGAAGAAAAACCCAGAGAAAATGGGTGATTTTTGAGCTATTACTAATTTCTTTTTTAAAAAAAATATTACTGCCTAGTGGCTCATTGTGCATCTTTTCAGCATCTCTCACGTTGAGACTATACAGCCAGCATTGAAGTGAGTGTGTCTGTATTCTCTGAATTACACTGCATTCACAGACCTGTTGCCGAGGTCTGAGGCAAGAGAGACTGAGGCTTTGTTAAGCACAGTAGTAATCTGAGTGCTGCTTACAGTTGGTGGGAGCTTTGCTGAGAAACTATGACTTTGCTGATTGCTATCTTCAGTCTTCTTCAGTGCCTGGCTTGTACTGGTTTTCATAGTGTCATGGAAACAGAACTCAGATTTGGTAGATTGATAAAATGAAGGCTGAAGTTTCCTTTCCCAGCACACATTGGTTCAGATGGAAGGGGACTGGTAAGTAAAAGGAGATATTTCCTTACTTTCTATCCTTTAGTTAAGAAAGTGGGTTTGGTGCTTGAAAGCAGTCCTTTCTGTGGCCATGTGACACATCCACCTACAGCTACCTAGCTCCGGTTTTCCTTTCCCAGTGAAAGATCATCATGGAGGAAAATAGGAAGGACAATTATTAAATGATTTGAATAATAATTGCAATGGATTTGTTCCTAATGAACTAGTCAAGAAATAGCATTTCTATAAATACTTAAATTAAACAATCAGTAAGATATAATTTAAATCCTGCTCCCTCCCATAATAAGGGGAAGTGTACATAATTGTGGCATCGTAAGCCAGTAACACAGACTTTGAAATTGGTGGCTAGGTATGGAAGAGTGACCTCATGGTGACCCAGAAAGTCTTACACATGGTTAACATTAAACCGAGAAAGCTTAGATCATGGAAAATATGGAATGAAATATTTTGAAGGGTTTAATAAATGAGAATAAAACTTTTATGTCTCTTCAACTACCTCAGTTTCTCCAAGACCAAAGAACGAGTAAAGTTTTTTTTTCACATATAAACTAGCATTTTGTCTAATAAAAGATGATATAATAAAAACAGATATTATTATACCCCATTTAGAAGCCAGGGAATTGAGACTCCGAGAGATTCAAATAATTTGCTTAAGGCCACCTGGCCAGGATTAAAACAAAGTCTTCTATTTCAGGCTCCCTTTCTACCTCATTCTCCCATGGAACCTTGTGTGGATTTTATCAGGTCTGGAACTTCTGTCTGCCTGAGTCTCTGCTGAAATCTTGTTGCCATTTGCAGAGCTGGGCATATAGCAGGTGCTTTCTGACTGTTGGGCAGACAAAGTGGTGAAGACTGAGTCTTGTGTAGCCAAGACGGCAAGCATTTCAAGCATCCGTGGCATCTGTGTGCTCAGTAGTGTGGTAACAATGGTGACCGCACTAACGTTGTAACCACACAAATGTGTTTGATCCACTGGCCACAGATGCTTTCCACTTCTGTCTCCTGTGTACTAATGAACAGTCAGACAGCTTTGTTGTTCTCCCACAAGGCTCCCATGTTAACTCTACATCTGTCATGATACAGTGTGCCATTATAAGAGCTTTTTGAATCTTGTTTATAAAACGAGCATGTACTTTCATAATTTTTGAGAAAAGGAGTAGGAATGGACTATACAAGTTTAAAAATCACCACATCCTATTCTACCTGGTAACTATGTCAGGGAGCTGCCTTTAGCCTTCCGCCCCCTCCCCCCCACTTCCTCTTCTAACAATGTGCAAGTGAGTAATTGTGAGCAGAGCACATGGCACGTAGAAAATGATACATGTCTACATGTCACTGTTGCCCAGTGAACAGCATGTCATATGTTTAAGGTACTTTGTGAGAAGTACCATTTATCTAAAATTGGATTTATTTTTCTAAAACATAGAAACCATTTCCACATGTATGTTTTCCCACTGAATTTCGTGATTTCAGATAGTACCTCACTAAGGCCTCTTTGGTGAATTGCCACATTATTTTGGAAGTGTTTAATCTGCTGCCACTGTAAAATAAAGACAGAATTCTTCTGTTAATTCTGTTGGTGAAAGAAACAAAGTCCTTCTTCATTAAGACTGATTTGAACCTAATTCATTATTTAGCTCACCCAGAAGAAGACCAACTTACAGATCTCATCCGTGAGGTTAAGGAGACCTAGGTATGGGACAAGCATACTGACTGAGGCTCCCAACTAGATCCAGCAGGCTTTATAGCTGCTCAAGCCAAACAGCTGGTTTTATCTATCATGATTTTTAAGCTGATAATTGATACATTGCTACACGGCATTGACCGATCCCTGTTAAAGTTGCAGAGACCAATCAGATACATTACCGTTGTTGATGCTTGTTGCTCAGTCTATGCTAAGACTTGGGTTTTCGTCCAACTGGTACTTATATTTAACCCTGTAAGAAGAGAGTCACCATGTAGCCCTAGAGGGGATAAGGTTAGGGCACTGAAAGAGGATAAAGACATTCTTTTCTCACACCAGGACATGAAAGGCTTTCTTTCTGGCTGCCTCCATTTTCTTTTCATTAACATGGAGGGAGTGATGCCTGCCCAGCCTGCTTTATGGAAATGTGCTAAGGTCAGGATAAAGAGAAAGTAACTGGGTGAAGACTAATATAAAACGGCATATGTGAAAGTACTTTGAAATCTAACATTGAGCTTTTAAAACTGAGAGGTGTGCCTGTCAAACTCATTGCAAAACCAAATGGTATGTTGTCTTAGGATTGGAAGAGAGCTGGATCAAGTCTCCCAGCTTGTATAAGCAGACTCCTGTCCACACAATTGCCAATGAAGAATTCACCAGCTCTGGGTCACACCATTCTCGTTCACAGCCATGGCCTCAGAAGGCAGCAGGTTCCATCTATCTATCTATCTATCTATCTATCTATCTATCTATCTATCTATCTATCTATCTATCTATCTATCTATCTATCACTATCTATCTTCTATCTATCTATCTATCTATCTATCTGTCTGTCTGTCTGTCTGTCTGTCTATCTATCTATCTACACACACATACATGTATATAATACTTATCTGCATGTCAACCATAGAAGAGATGGCCATTTACATATTTGCTAAGTATTATTGTTCATTTTAGAGGAAAATAAAAGGAAACATAAAGAAGCACCATGAGTCATAAATCACCCATGACTTTAATGTAGACAGTCACTGAGGCCATTCTGCTGTATATCTCTACAAATGTGCCGCCTTTTTCTTTCAGGAAATTTAGATCATCCTTTATATTTTATAAATCACATTTCTTTTGCTTTCTGAATGTGAATACTTTCTACATCACAAAGATAGAATCATGCTATTTTGAATCACTCAATGTATTGAAATATAGTTTTACTGATTTATTTTGGTCCCAATGATTTGCTAATATACAGAAAACTTTGATAAGAGACCTGCCATTTGCTTTTATTTATGTATTTTGGAGGGTAATAAAGACTGACATGAAGCTGTAAGCAACAACAGGAACAAACAGGATAGATTGGCTTCTTGTCATCTCAACCATTTAGTCACTGATAAAAATCTTTCAGATTGGCGTAAAGACTGACCGACAAGATGACAAAGACTGACTGACCTAGCTTTAGTTGCACTGGTTTGTTGCATGTTTTGGAATATTCTCATATGCATACATCTCTACAACAGCTACCACAGTGAAGACTCATGAGTGTTCCGCTGCCACAGGGGACACTGGTTCTACCTTTGGTAGCCAATTACTCTGACTATTTCACATTTTGTACAGGTGTGTCTGTGTGTGTGTGTGTGTGTGTGCATGCACACATGTGTGTCCACACATGTATGGAGAGATTCTCTGGGGCTGGAGTTACTGGCAATTGGGAGCCACCTGGCCTGAAATCTGGGATCAGAACTCTGGAAGAGAAGGAAACCCTCTTAATGGCGGAGTTATTTCTCCAGTTCCCAGTTATTTCTTTTTAAGTGGAATTTTTGTATGTGTATGTATGTTATATCATCTTGAGACATATCACACTGACCCGTGTTTTCCCCTATGTTCTACTTTGGTGGGTAGAATCTGTTCTCTTACATTTAGAACAAAATTAGAAGGAAAAATTCTGTCTGGTTCTTCTAACTGAAAGATTTCTCATGCTGTAATTTTACAATAAGAGTTTCTTTTAAGACAATGTATTAGGAACCAATAAGCATTTGTGGAATCAAAGGGCAAATTGGTTAAAAAAACAAGCAAAAAGACAACACAGCTTCTTACTGAGCCTTGATTACAGGGTAGGTGGTAACCTGGTGGACACAGGAATGCTGCCTGCCCTTGTCATGCTTATACTCTTAGTCAAGTGAGTGAAGGAAAGAATGAATAAAAGTAGTTTATTATGTGACTTTAAAGATGCTTGGTAGCTCACTTACAAAGTCATTTCCAAATGTAAGGACATGATTGGTTATTTGGGACACAGAGTCAGGGAACAATGTTGTGTACCTCCCCATTTTCTAGAATTTCACAAGAAGTGAGAATATGCTCATTAGAAGGGAGAAGAGCCCTGGATTTATTTCATATCATGTTCTTCCCCAACACTCCTTCAGTTTGATTTTTCTTGGTTTGTATCCTAACTACTGGTCATCATTCTGATACTGATACTGAGAACTGATATTTCCTAACCATGTATTTCCATTCAAAAAGACAGTATTACCTTTTCCTGTGTATAAGAATATTGACTTACTTAGAAATATCTGAAAGTTTTTGCTAAGACATTTTATGATGTTTCATCTTTCTTACATTTGCTCTTATTTCAAAAAATTTTATTAAAAGAATATTAAGAACTTTCCAAGTTTGGCTTTAAACACAGCCTAATTACCTTACAATCCAATAACCAAGCTCAGTTATTTAATTTGTGGCAGGTGAATTTGATATCTGTAGCTAAAAAGAATGAGGATTGTGAGGTGCTGATCTGCTGGTGCATTTTCTCAGACAAGTTAGTCTGTCGTCGTGATTTAACAGTCAGACAGGCAGCTGATATTTTTCATTTAGTATAAAATCCTAAGTCACAAAAGTGCTTTAATAACTACTTAACAGTTTCATAATTTGAAGTGTGCCTTTTGGAGTTTGCTGATGTTCTCCTATACCTGTGTAGAAGTTTTATGTTAACTTCATTTTTAACCCATCTGATGATTTTTGTGGACTCCATCTTCATTTCCTGGGCACTGTTAGATTTTTGACGTCTCCTCCAGATAGTCTTGCAAGCCTTTGTATACACTGAGTTGTTTTAGTACATTCCCGTGGGGTAAGGCAAGCAGCTCAGGCTACAGCATCATCTTGTTGGCCCCTTTGATCTGCAATCCTTTCTGAGAGAGCCACTCATTAGGTAAGTGCCCTTCAAAGCAGAGGCTACGTGCAGAATATGATAAAATCAATTTATTTTGTACTCCATGCCATCATGAGAAAAGACAAATCACATTTCTTTAGGGAGGAATTCTAAGTGCCTGGCAATTTGCACAGAATAAATGGAGTCTGAGAGAGGAGTTTTGAAGGCAGCCATTACTTAAAATTGATAAACTCGGTTGCAAGGGGCTATCCTATTTCCCAGAGGTGTTATAAGGAGTGAATGGGACTCTTCATTTATGAAAAAGTAATTTTAAGCTTATATGTGTACAATATTTTTCTATTAATTTATTCATAACACATAAATATTAATCTTATCTTCAAATTATAGTTTAATTTTACCCATTTAAGAATTTTTCTTTTAAACTTCAATATAGTTTCTTCTCCAAGCAATTAATTATTGAGAACAATATAGAGTCCAGTTTAAAATACACTAAGTATTATGGCCACGTGTGTTGGAATGTCTTAGAATGTCTGCCCAGTTTTGGAAGGTATTTGGCTTAGATAGGATGCTCTGAAAGCTTGTTGTTGCTACCAAAGTCACATGTGGAGATGAAAGATAGCACAGGAGCAGGGAAGAGATGCGGAGAATGGCTCGTTCAGAATGGATTTTGGTTTGTGCTACAGGACCTGACAGTAAGTACAGTTAGTTGCCGTTCATGATTTCTGTTTCCCACTCTTAATTCTGAAGCTGGTAGCTTACTGCCATAGCAGAAGACAAAATGCCCATTGCATGTCAAACTTACAGTATGGTAGTGAAGTTTAACTGTAAAGAAGATAACCTTTTGAGAGTGGAATATTCTAGTGAGCTTCCAAGGTGAGGAACAGAAAGCTCCACTTTCTAGCAGCTCATACAAGTAGCAAATTCTGTCTGGAAGCTTTGCCACTCGGCATTTGGCCACCACCTTACATTGCTGGACCTCATTTCTAAGTGTCCAACCCACATTCCAGCCAGCAGAAGGAAGGAAAAAGAAAGGAACCTGCCTGGCCTTTAGGTTACACATATCTGCCACCAACATCTGAGTCAGTTAACAGCTCATTCAAAAAATAGTCCCTGAGCATCTGCGTTGTGTAAGGGCTGTTCTACATGCTAGGCATTCTTCTAAGTGTTATTTTGAGGTATAGAAAAGACTCTGGACAAAGGTCCTATTCATAGACCTCATATTCCACATAATCTAATGCAGGGAGGACCGATTCCCTGACCAGAGCTTTAAGTCACATGGTCACAATTGCCACCTCTACAAGCAGGAAGATGTAGTCTTTGTGTGGGTAGAGCTATGGACAGCTAACACCATGGAAAACAAATTAAGGAAGGAAAAGAAAGTAGCTTTGGGAAACTTAGAATTCTTTACAGAACAGAAAACAGAAATAGATCAGCTGCTAAGCCACCTTACCACAGTATAAGCATCTTTGCAAGTTCACTTCAGGCACATTATTCCTAACCCATACAGTCTCTGTCTGCCTGCCTGCCTCTGCCTACCTTCTTGTCCATGTCTGTCTGTCTGTCTGTCTGTCTGTCTGTCTGTCTGTTTCTGTCTCCCTCCCCCTCTTTGTGTGTGTGTGTGTGTGTGTGTGTATGTGTGAGTGAGTGTTTCTTGGGGGATCCAATGTGATCTCAAGCATTCCTTCCAATATTATCCATAAATCACAAATGACCTGGAACATGAATCACTCAGAAATTGACAGACTCTTCTTTGTCTTTTCTATGAGGAACTAAAAAAATATAGTTTGGTTTAACATTGCCCCTCTTCTAGGTGAAAATAGGCTAGACTTCCCCTGTATTTTGTACATTGCTTTTACCTCACGACACTCTTTAGATATGAAAGAAATGAACAAAGCAGAAGTGATGACCCTCAAATCAATATATCCAAAGAAATGAAATGGATTAAGTTGTGTGTCATATAGGATCAAAAGCCTTTCCTCATTCCCACAATGAAGTAATGTGCGATATGATTAAGATGTCTTCAGAGAATCAAATCAGCCCAGCTGAAAGTACAGTTCTGTGCTTTAGGCAGTAAAGTTAAACTCAGCAAGAGACATTCGTATGGTGTTACCTACACGTCATATAGATCGCTACTAGCTGGGATGGAGGGACTGATTTTTCAGATAGATGTTTCTTCATGCTAGTGTCAGGAGAACAGGACAGCAGGCTATAGTAACAGGGGAATGAAGGGACCGGAAAGGAGTGAGCTGAAGGAGGCCTTTCAAGTCTGCTCCTTATCTTAAAGTAAGGGGCACCATGTCTTTTAGATGAAAACACACAGTGTATATATAGTTTTAATAGTAAAAAGTGTCAATCAAAAGGGCCATTGGCCTGGTGGTTTTTAATGGAAATACAAACATTTTCTGAGTTAGAATAGTGTAGGTTTTCAGCTTAAATAATCATCAGTAGCAGCTAAATAATCCAAATGCTTGGGAATTGTAGAACGTAAGCAGTTCCAAGTATTCTACTTCATGTTATCTCTATCAATTCAGCAGTCTGTGGGGCTTAAGAAAGGTCACCCATTAAAAACGAGAAAAAGACTTGTGCGGGTCTTCCAGCCTCCCCAAAAAGGCAAAGCAGAGGGGAGACATGTGACATTTTTTTCCAACTGAGAAAAGCATTATATTGACAGAAACCTGAGAAGTCTAGCTTAAACCCCCTAGGGTAAAAACAGGGCCAGAACACCACACAGAAACCAAGGGACCAGAGCTACAGATGTCATGGACTTGGATAGCAGGGCCAGCCCCAGTAGACTGTATCCATATAACCATCTATGATATCTGCCTCAGACTCAGATCACTTCAATGATAGGCTATGATCCCACTGCCTTCCATCTGGGTGACTTTACCGCTCTGGAATATATGGCAAGGTCTGGAGATAGTTCTGATTGTCACATGGAGGGAACCTTCTACTGGTTTCTTGTAGGTAGGGACCAGGAATTTGTCCTGCAAGGCTTGGGATAGTATACAACCCAAGACACTCATGATACTAAACTTGAGAAACCCATACGCAGTCTCTGCTTAATGACTGGTATTTCATAATGTAGCAGAAAGAAAAATGCTTTACAGGGTCTGATATCTGATTCAACTTGACTTTTAGCCAAGGGGGCCTTTTAGGGTACTTGCCTTACTCAGGATCATGATAAGGCCCAGAAGGTGTGGTAATGTGACAGCTTGTGTAGATGAATTTGACCTCCTGATTCTGGTTTGCCATCTTGGTATTGTAGATCAGCTCACCATATTAATCCCCAGTGGAACCAGTACAGGACTCAGAGGCAAGCCTTCAGAGACTGAGTTCCCTATACCACCAAAATCCTGGATGGGATCTGAAAGACCTGCTTCTTTGATCATTGCTGTTTGATAGATTGTACAATCTTGTCCAGCTCCAGGATTCCATTGTTCTTAAACCTGTGCCTGTCCTTGAGCTTCCATTTCCCCAGCTGTGCATTAAATTATGGAATTGGATGATTCTTATGACTTAGGTCAACCCTACAAATGCTACATCTCCCCACCACATTTGTCCTTCTCTCTCTCTCTTTTTTTTTTAACATCTCTGTCCCTTCTGGTCTATTTCCAGGGAAACATTTTAGCCAAGTTTGTTTAAAATAGAGTAAAAGTGAGAGCCACAGTGACGCTCCAGTATAAGCCAGAGGAGGGGCTGAGGGTCTAAAGAGGGAGGCTGCTGCCCACACAGATGCCTCTGACCAGCTATCAGGAAAGCCACAACACAACCCTGGGCATGTAGAAGGTGCGCATCCTTACAGGAAGGGAGCATCACAGAAAGCTTTAAGCCAGTGGAGATGTTTACAGAGAACAACTTGGAGGAGAAGGCTTTGAATGTTCTTTGTCTCTGATAGGCATTCAACAAGCTTGCTGAAATGAATGATGTGATGCCCTGATGTGTCATGACTCTCCTGTACATGAGACTGCCTCGTTAGTCTGTTCTGTTGGACTCAACCTCAATCTCCTCCTCCTCTACCCATCCCCTCCCTCTTCCCCTTCCAGTCCTCCTCCTCCTCCTCCTCCTCTTCCTCCTCTTCTTCCTCTCCTTTGCTTCTTCTCTCCCAACCTTCCTCCTCTTTGCCCCTTTACCAGCACCCCTCTAGTTTCTCCACAGTATGCTATGCTATGGTTCCAAAGATTTTCTATTATTGTTCCAACATACTCATCTTGTGAGATTCAGGTTTTGAGTATTGGACCGGGCAACCAGCAGTTCAAACATGTGGGAAGAAGGACTGAGTAGGAGAAGTGCCAGGAGTAGAGAATCAGCTGAACCTGGCGATTTTGTCTGGGCAGTGAAATATATTTCCCATTCAGTTCCTGAGAGAAAGAGAGAGAGAGAGAG
>NW_021620795.1:3246517-3333345 GCF_004785775.1 Grammomys surdaster
GGAGGAGAGGGGAGGGGAGGGGAGGGGAGGGGAGGGGAGGGGAGAGGAGAGGAGAGGAGAGGAGAGGAGAGGAGAGGAGAGGAGAGGAGAGGAGAGGAGAGAGCGCCAAACCTCCAATCAGGTCCAGCCAAAGTCTCTTGGTTTTTTGTTTTGGTTTTGTTTGTTTGTTTGTCACAGAATTTGGGAACCAGCAGATTATATGAATTGAAATGCAGTATTTGGTATTATCTTCAGGTTGTGCTAATATTCCTGAGATCTGAATTGGAACCCACAGGAAGATTAGGCCCACCTTAAGGAACCATTATTACGTCACGTGCTTCACATGCTTTCGGAACTTGGAGAGGATGCCCAGTGAAGCCAGCACAAAGTTGTGATAACAGTTAAATTCTTTTCTTTCTGTTCACTTTTCAAATTGGCAATTTGTTCCTTTCACTGGGCCCTGAGTTTGGAGCTTTTTTCTCTTCCTGGCTCTGCCTCTGAGAAGTTTTCTTAGGAAAAAAATGTTCCCTTAGACTCCTGTACAAGGCTCTCCAGAGCTAATGCTGTGTTTGAAGGCCACATAGAGGTAGCACTTGCTTTCTGCTCTCCTTCTCTCTGTTGTTGTCCTAGAAGCCAGGCTTGTGGGGGAATATCCCTTGGGTCCTTTCCTAGTTGAATCTGGGAACATCAGGAGGCTCTACTGCCACGGAAGGACAAGAAAAGAAAGGGCCACACTTCTTTGCCCTGGGGCATATTCCTGGCCTTGGGCTCCCCTCTCTGGTTGCAGATCCTGTCACCAGCATTCATCCTCCCTTCTAGATATCAGGGTTAGCACATCGTGCCTCAGCCTAGCCCTGGCAATGGCTGCCCACTGTTGCTAGTCTCTCAGTGCTTCAGCATCTTGTTCTGTTTCATTACCACTGTGCACCTCTTCTTCATTGATGTCTGCTCACTGGAAATGTGTGGTGAGTTCTGTTTTCTCCAGAAGCCAGAGAGACACAGTGGAAAAAGTTAGGGTATCATGGTCAAGTACATGAAATTTGTTCGAATGGTTTAAGAAAGTGTCATTTTAAAAGGCTTACGTTTCACATATTAAATAAATTGAGGGAAGGAAACAGACTGCTTAACACTAAAGTCAGAACATTAAAACAAAAACTGCTATTTCTTAAAATGAATAACTTTCAGGTTACCCTTTAGCATGAATGATTCCTGTAGCTCCTACCTTAGAAAGATGTCTATCTGGAGGTCTGAGAGCCATCTTCTGTGATGACCAGTGGAAGCAGCAGCTGCCTCTGCAGAGTCCCAGGTGAAGCCTCCCTTATTTTGTTTCTCTCTCTAAGTTGATTAAAAGGAAGAAGTTCTTGAGGTGGAATACAAGAGAGCATTCTAGAGTCAGTGTAAGTATCTGATCAACAAGTGTCTTATCAAAGAGCAATCCAGATTAGAGCACAGGTCAACATGCAGTAAAGGAGAAGGAGGCGAGGCTGTAAGAATATCCTGCAGAGGTAGCACTGAGCTGTGTCAAGAGGAAAAGCAGATAAAGGGGCAGAGCTGATAGAGGGTAGAGGGTACATTTCAAGATAGGAGTCTTCACCTTGGCAGAGACCCATGGCAGAATGGACTCACTTGCTCTAATATCCCATCAGAGCCTGGCGAGGTCTTTCCTGATCACAACGGGAGACTTCACTCAACCGCTCCATGTTGGAGTGTTACTTGCACAGTGTGTTTCTGAATCAACTATTTGCCCACCATCCACAACCCACCCTTGTATACTGACCTTTGCTGAGGAGGCCCTTTTACAGTTAAATCAACTATACTGAAAGTTGAATTTATCAAATGCTTATATTTAAAAGGCTGTTTTAACAATTTCTACTAAGTCAGACATTGCGAAGTATCATAAGAGCCTGCCCTTCACAGTATACCCAAAGTCCCTGTGTAAAGGTATAGCCACCAATCTCATATTAATGAGTTGGGATTTTTCTTCTGTCATGTAGAAGACACTTCTGTGCAATGGAGTGGAGTGTTCCTGTGAGAAGCATTTCTTTCTTTATTGGTGGCCCAATTGGGCTCAAATAAATTACTGCAAATTCTTCATCCTAATGTCAATTATACATACATCAAACAGAAGTCCCATATGCCCTCTGTCCAACTTCAGAAATTGCTTCCTTGCCAAGCTCCACCCTTTGCATGGATTATTTTGAAGTAAATACCAGACATTATATCATTTTATCCATAAATGCTTGAGTATAAACATTATTTTTTGAGATAAACACTTGTACAACAAATTACAAACACTTTAATGTGGAGAATTCTAATGAAGGACTTTCTCCATAATGTTGGAAGCCCTGGGACCTAATATAAAAGGCTTCTACTTTGTAAGAATGGTGTGGAACAACAAAACTGAAGCATTTGCTAATCTCGTTGGAAGGAACCAGAAAGATTTATATCACAGGATTCATTCCTTAATCTGTGGCTCCATTCTCCCTAGACTTACACTTAAACAGTATTCTTGGGGTTGACATATTTCCACCTCTTCATTATGCCTAATGGCTACTGATATTTTTCTGCATGTCTGAGGAAGGGAAGACCTTTTATTGATACTTGGTCTATTTCTTATTTTACTTTTTGTTTCTTGACCAAATAATAACATGATTTTGAAAGTTTATAAATATGAATTGGTGATTGGTAACAGCCTTTGCACCCAAGTGTTAATGAAGAGAACCACTACTTTGAAGAGTGAGATCAAGATCATATCCATGCCATACTGATATTAAGCTTCTGAAACAAGCAACATGCAAATTATGCCTACTCAGCTTCTTATCTTGTTTCTTAGTAATGATCACAATGACATCACATTATCTAGTAAGTCATTCATCAATTTTGGAGCAATGACTCAGACCTCCTACTACACTATATGCTGATCCAGAAGAGATATCATCTCTGATTGTTGGGATTGATTACTCTAGTCTTGATTATTTTATGTCCAACCTTGGCAGTACTTCAATGACTGAAGAGAGGTCATGGAGTGGCTTTGATATCCAAATAATCCATAGATAGGTAACCATGTGGTTTCTTTTAGCTGATCCAGACTTGGGGAGTGGGGGTGGGGTGTATAGTTTTCAAATCTGTTTGCAATAAAGAAGAATGGCTCCAGAAAGCATTATAGATGGGTCGAGAATTTGGAAGCATTGTACCTGTACAGGAAGCTACAGCAGAAGTTAAAAGAAAAGTAACTGGAGAGATGCCTCAGCAGTTAAGAGCACTGACTACTCTTTCAGAAGATCCATACTTGATTCCCAGCATTCACATGGACGCTCACAACTATCCGTAATTTCAGTTCCAGGGGCTCTGATGTCCTTGTCTGGCCTTTGAGGATATTAGTCTCACTCACATGTTTACATACATAAGTTGAAGCAAAACACTTATACACATAAAAATAGATAAATAAAATTACTTTAAAAAGAAGTTGAAGAGAGAAGATATCCCAAGAAGAGTGGAGCATGCAAAGGCTGGAATCTTTCACAAAACAGAGTTATCTAGGAAGTTCCAGTTCCCAGTTGGATTGAGCCAGGCCATACATAGTAGTAAGAATGAGGTGTCACCATAGAAACAGGGTTTCAGGGTATCCAGCTTATTATTTCCTCTAGTGGCCTTCTTTAATTCTCAGTAACCATTCTGGAAAGGAGTACTTAGCCTCTGCCTGGCTCCTGGTGTGATAAAGTTTCATAGACAAGGATAATGTAACTGGAATTTGGGGAGCAGGGATGAACAGCCTGGATTTCAATCTTGGCCCTGTGCTTATTCTTCTTACTGTGTAACCTTGACCGAGTATTCGATGACATCACATCCCCTGTAGGGTTCTATGATCAAGTGAATATATACAGATAAAAAGATCTACACATTCATATATACAGACAGACAGACACAGACACACACACAGACACACACAGACACACACAGACACACACACACACACACACACACACACACACACCCCAACCCAAATTTGCTACTTTGTAAGTTTTAGTAAGTCTGTATCAACTGTCAGAGAGCTGCATCCTCCTGTCAGTAAACCAACTCTGCCTTTTAAAAAGTTTGCCTTCAGTTGTGCTATATTTTTATAGTTTTACACCTGTGTGCTTTGGGTCTTCTCCACTTGGCACTGGAGCAATTTCCTTCACAACCCTGAGTATCTAAAGCTACTCTTATGTCCTGTTCTCTCTACTGCATGTACTGTTCTCTAGGCTGCAGAATAAACCCTACTTCATGTGGAAGTACTCAGCTCCCCTTCTCTTCCTGTGACAGATTTTGAGGATCCATCCCCTTTGTATGATGGTCTTTTCATTATTCTTCTGCATATTCCACAAGTAGCTAGCTACTGCATATTTTCCATGGAAGGACACAGTGTCTGGCTGGGCATGGTGCCATGACCCTTGCCTTGTGAAGCTCATGATGTAATGAAGAAGTTGGCAATATAAGCTGCTAATTGCTATGCAGTGTGCCAAGTGCTCTGATCGGGAAAGTTTGGAGTATCTGTTCCAGATGGAAAGGAAGCACAGGGTTATAGGATTCTTCCATGGGAGTTATATGAGGCTCCTATTGGGGGTTGTACAAAGCTTCCATGGGGATTATGGGAAACTCCCTTTTGGAATTGCAGGAAAGAGCAACATGTGGATTGGAAAGATAAAAGAAATGGTTGAGATAAAGGAGGGAAGTAGGAATATTTCAGGTGTGATTGGTAATCAAATATACTATTCAAGTGGTTGATGAAAACAATCAGTTCAGTGGTTGAACTGATGCCATTGTACTGGTGGGGGAAAACAGCACTTGGAATTTTGGCTGAAGATAGCAAAATGCCAACCCCATAACAATGCAACAGGAGTCATCTTCCACAAGACTTTTGACTCTTAACTTTGTCTATACCTTAAGACAAATAGCCCTTTCCAAGTAGAGCTGGAGCCCCCTTACCTGGATCTCAATTTTCTTCACACGTGAACATGGGAGGTTGGCTACTAACCAAGTCATTTTCTCCAGCTGCCACTACATGTCTCATCTCCATGATTCCAAGCAGACATTCATGTTGGTTCTTGGTACCTGGGTATGGAATTCTTAGCACTTGTATGAGAAATAATTTATATGTTTATAATAAGAAAAGATGCCAGATAGTGATGGCACACACTTTTAATGCCAGTACTTGGGAGGTGGTAGAGGTAGGTGGATCTCCATGAGTTTGAGGCCAGTTTACTCTACAGAACTCATTCTAGGACAGGTAGGGCTACACAAAGAAACTCTGATGTGTGTGTATGTGTGTGTGTGTGTGTGTGTGTGTGTGTGTGTGTGTGTGTGTAAGAGAGAGATGGACAGAGAGACAGAGAGAGATACACACAGAGACACACACACACAAATAGACAGAGAGACAGAGAAAGCAGACAGTGACAGAGAAGGAGCATCTTTTAAAAAAATCTAAGATCTCACCTGGAGTTTTTGAGGAAGATATTAAGCCTAGGAAGCACCCTCCCCACAGAGCTCAGGGAACTGTGCAAAAGAAGAGGCAAAAAGCCTATAAGAGCCAGAGAGCATGGACATCTCCGAGGAGATAATGGCTTCCAGACGCAACAAGACGAATGCCTATATGAACTCAGAGTCTATGGCAGTATGCAGAGGGCCTGCTTGGGGTCAAGCCTATGTTTTTGTGGTTGTTGTTGTTGTTGTTGTTGTTCTCAGTTGGTTGCTTGGTTTTGAAAACAGAGAGAAAACATAAAGTTGGGTGGGTAGAGAAGGATCTGAAGAGGCTTGAAGGAAGGGAAAATGTGATAATATAGTGTCTGAAAACATTTAACTAAAAAAAGAATAGGAAAATAGTAAAAACTTAAAAAATGTTTTCAAAGCTTGAGCCTGGAGTCCTGCTTTTTAATGTAGCTTAAAATATATACACAAAAGTTTGTGAGAGCCAACTTTACCCACTTTCTGTTGTATAACTTTAATAGATGAAATAATATATTGATTAAAAGAAGAATATAAGCCCAAGGAAAAGAGTTGACTCCTGCCAGGGCTGAGGAGCTAGAATGGACCTCTGCCCCCTATCATCTTTGAAAACATCTTTCTTTAAGTTAGTTGAGGAAATAACAATGGCCAAGCTATGAAAGAAGTGGTGTTTTCCTTCAGCAACAAAAGGGAAGGATCCGGAAGATTTTAAGTTCTGATGCTGAAGTCCTCAGAAGTGAGGTTCCACAGAAGCTGGTCTCCCTAGTACCTGCAGGGAGGAAAGAACTCTCCCTTCTTCTGCCATGGACTTCTGATTCCTTATTGTTATAACCTGAGTAAATTATGTCCTTGTTCATAGGAGCTCTCTTAACACCATTCACTTTAGCTTCAGTGACATCCAGAGCAAAACTGATCAGTCACAAGCCACTGGGTATTTAAACTCAGCCAGGAATCAGCTGACAGGTCTTCAGTAGATATCCATGACTCTTCAGACACAGATTCTATCACTGCCAGGTCTCTGAACCTCCAGAGCAGCTCTCATGTTGGTAGGACTTGACTGTGTATTCGTATGTAGATGCCACCCTACCCCATTCAGGCACTATTCAGTGAGCTTTACAGATTATAGTTGCTTTACTTAAAGACTAAAGAAACAATCTAGGTATGGGTATATGCATATTATCCTGGCACTCAGGAGACAGAGATAGGAGGATTGGAAATTTGACCAGCTTAGGCTATATAGGAAGACACCATAAAATTAAAAAGAACACTTGAAAATTTATACTTAAAATGTATAAGTGTACACATAGTAGGTCTCATGTGAAAGAATACAAGAGAGCTATTGGCAAGGCAGCACCAAATGATTATGAAAATCACATCTACTAGATGGTTAGAAATGTTATGAGGCCAGACGCTTAACAGCTCAGAAACTTGAATAATATCTATTCATTGTGTTGTCATTACTAAGGATGAGAATAGAGTCATATGTCTGTAGAATCATATTATTATAGTGCTTTCTCTTCAATAGAAATGATGCTAAATCTCTTTTTATATAAAAAGGTTCATTAAGTGAGGTACCATTTTTGAAATATATTTATCTCTTAAAAATTGTAAGTTACACATGTAAATTCTGAATTTCAGGTTTTACATTAAGTTCTTTGGCCCATTTGAAATTGATTTTTGTATAGGGTGAATGCAGTGATCTTGTTTTATTTTTCTACATGAGCATATTCATCTCTTTTCCCATCACTGTTTGCTAAAGAGTCTGTGGAAGTGTGTATGTGGTCCTGTTATTCTATTCCACAGTCTCCATCATGTTCTGTATCAGTGCCATTCTGGTTTTGTTACTATGACACTATAGTGTGTAAAGCTGTCACTATGGGGTTAGTAACCCGGGAAAGACTTGCCTTGATTTTTAATATTTTTTGTTTGTTTGCTTATTTGTTTGTTTGTTTTTATCATGCGCTAGGATTTATGTATCTGGAGTTTGTTGGTTGACTTTTTCTTTATTGTATATTTTATATATTGGTTTTTAATTCTAGTTTCCATTTTCTTTAAATGGAAGTGTTTACAATGTTCAGGAGAAGACTAAGTCTTATCAGGGTTGAAATGTTTTCTTTTGTGTGGTTGGTATTTAAGGCTAGAGGCTGTGCTCCTAGTATTCTTTCTTGGTGAATAAGATACATGTCCTGGGTTAGTTTGGGCTTCTCTAGCCTATGGGCCTTACCCTGGGTCATTCCATATCTTTCACCATGGGCCTGAAGCTTCAGCTGATGTCTACTGGAAATTGTCGAACTTCCTATGTGCCTTACTTGTGGTGGTCCTTGTTGCCAGGCCCACAGTAGTTCAATCTTAAATAGTTTCTGCTCAATATGGCAACTAACTGTAGCCCTCCAAAATATTGTGTATAGCAAAATAAACTTCTTATTCACCACTGACCTGTCATGCCAGAGTATTCTCTACCTTGCTAGAAGCTCTAGTAGACTCAAGTCTCTTGAGAATTGTGACTTTGTCCTGTAGAAAGAGAGCCATTCTCTTTTGACCAGTGCTATCTGGCTTAATTTTAGATTTAAGAGGACCAGATCCTGCCAGAGCTATGAGGAATTTGTCATTTGTATGGCACCATCCTTCTGTTCTCTACCTTTTCGGTTATCCTGTCATCTATATTTTGATTTCGGACACACATCTACTCTCTTTGGAACAGAGTCTATTCTTTATTATCTATTGTCTTTTCATTTAGCATGGCAGATAAAGGCAGCCTCTATCTTCATTCTTGCTCAAGCAAAGGATGTAAGTAGACCACTTTACTAATGAACAAATCCAAATAGCCAATGAGCACATTAAAAGATGGTTCAAAACCATTACTTTATGAAATGTAAATCAAAGCCCTCTTTTATACCCACTACAATGGGTGTAAAGGATTGCTAGCTAAAAGCATCAATATGGATGTGAGGGACTACAGCCCTCACATGCTTGCCAGAATTTTAATAAAATGGTGCCCCTGTTGGAAAACAGTTCAGTACTTTCTCAGGATGCTAAACACAGAGTTCTCATACAATGCATTATTTCTATTTTTGAGTATGTGACCCCAGCAATGTAAATTGTGCATAAAGGTTCAAAAGAACATTGTGTATAATGGACAAAAAGTGGAAAGGATGTAAATGACTAATGTGTGTTTTATGGATGATCAGGCATGGTAGGCCCATAGGACATGGTATATGGTAATAAGAAAGAACAAGCTACTGACCGAGGCTATATCGTGGACAATCCTTAAATACTGAGTGAATAAAGTCAGACAGAAAAGATCAAATATTGTATCATAGATATTTATGTGGCAGATATAAAGTCATAAAATAGATTTGTGATTAGCTAAGGCTGGGAGAGGATGAGGTGGAGTGCTGACTGGACAATAGGCACAGGACTTGGGGTTGCAAATGAAGTATTCTAAAAATTGTGATGTTATAATGTTGTGATACACAAAAATCCATTGAATGTATAATTTAAATGGAGGAGTTATAAGATATATGCATATATTCATAAAACTCTTATAGAGGGCTTTCTATATGGTATTATGAACTCTGAAAAGATAAGTATGTTGTGGTGGTTTGAATATGCATGCCCAATGAGAAGTGCTATTATTTGGAGATGTGGCCTTGTTGGAATAGGTGTGACCTGGATGGAGGAAGTGTGCCACTGTGTAGGTGGGCTTTGGGGGCTCCTAGTGCTCAAGCTCTGCCCAGTGCAGAAGAAAGTCTCAAGATGCAGAACTTTGGGCTCTTCTAGCACCATGTCTGCCTGCCTGGAGATTGCCATCATGATAATGAACCTCAGAAACTGTAAGCCAGTCCCAATTGTAAAGCCCCAATTATAAAGCCAGCTTGCCTTTATAAGAGTTGCCTTGGTCATGGTGTCTCTTCACAGCAATAAAACCTGAGCTTAGACACCTGTTTATATTTGTTTATAATCTGCTTGAAGATGAAATATACGTGTTATGATTAGAAATATGAGATAAAAGCCTCAAAAATCATTTCTAGGTCATCATCCAAGGAACACAGAAGCAAGAGGAAGGTGCTGGCATTTGAAGGCACCAGCAGCCAGCAAATGGTGACATTCAACCCATACATTTCAGGGCAATCAACTTACATTTATTTTGAGTCCCATGTAGGTATGAAGTTTGGCGTTAGTAGCTGAAAATAGTCAGATAAGATTGGATAATTGCATCATTATGTTTTAAACTAGATAGATACAAAGAGTATTTTCAGCAGAGGATGTTTTTTTTAGCAGTTCTATAGAAATGAGAGAGAAATTTGTCTGGAGAGGAATTTGAGTGGATTCTAAAGAGTGAAAAACACAACAGCTAAAGACATAAAAATGTCTTAGGGAAGCAGCTACAAGAACTACCTAATAAGACAGCTCAATAGGTAAAGATACTTGCTCCTACACTTAGTGATGTAAGTCTGATCCCTGGAACCTACATGATAGAAGAAGAGAATCAGCTCTCGCAAATTTTCCTCTGACTTCCACATGTGCACTGCCCTATACAAAGTAGATAAATAAATGTACAGCAGGGCTTACTAACAGGAGGTGCAGTGCTGATAGTAGTTTTAGTGGTGGTGGGGCAGAGCAATGATGTTGTATCTCACAGTGACCACCCTCATGAAACCCAGGTTGCAGCTGAACTGCACAAAAGTATCACTTTCATAGGTAATTTTTAGCAGTTGTTCCTGGATTATTCTGTGATATACCTAATGCAGAGTCAAGGATACAGTAGCTTAGTAGTATAAGAAGGGATGAAAAGGATATATATATTTTCCTGTACTTTGTGCCAGTGGATTTCATATATTTATGTATATATTCACGTACATCCACATGTGTGTTCTGAGGGAGGCTAACTGGTGTGCCAGAATGCTACTTAGTACTCTTGGATGAGCCACATATGACTACTGAACATTGAGGACATGGCCATCTGAACTGAGTGAGCTGTGAGTGTAGAAAGAATACCAGAATACCAACAGTTTACAGAAAAGGAATATTAATTATCTCAGCAATTAATTTATATTGATTACATGCTCAAACACTTTGGGTGTGTTCATTTAATTAAAATAGTATTAATATTTACTGTTACTTCGTACATTTTTGACATAGCAACAAGAAGATCTGCCTTAGGGTGCACCTTATGTGAAAGTGCTGTTACAGAGAAAGAGGCTTGGGTGTCCTTTCCCGTTGACTTCCCGACTCTTGCTCCTTGAGTCACTTGACCATTCTGACAGTTATGTTTCCACAAGCCTCAAGAGGGAGTTAACTAACAGTAGACTTTACCAAGTGGTGTTTGGTATTCTAAACTGAAGTTTCATCCAGTTTCCTTGAAGAGGGGGAGACATCAGATCTGACCTCTGAACCCCATGTTTAGGGAAATGTACTATGGAATTATATTCCCCTGTCATACACAAGACACATTCTTGCTGCTTCCGATTTTCCACACTTAAATCGTCACCTTTCTCTTTGCTTCTGAGTCACCCTGCTCATCTGTCAACACTGTATTAAACTACTAAGGCTCTGACAAGGAGGCTCAAACAAGGAGATACTCAGGTTAAAGAATGACGGAGCTCCAACTTAGAGTCTTAAGTGCCCAAGGACCAGCTGCAAAAGTCAGACCAGCCTCACAGTCAGGATCAGTGTGTAGTAAAGTATGGCTGTCTACTGGAGAACTATTACAGCTTGAACTATTGGGGTCGGGGTACCATGGGCTCTTCTCACTTTTCTAGTCTCTACTGAGAGAGCAAATTATGGAGAATTCTGGGGTGCCACATGAAGGTGGATCTAACAGGAAAGTGGGAAATGGAGAATTTTGAAAACATTACCACACCCACTTCAAGTAACCTTTATCATACTCTGGGGCAGGCACAAGTTCTCTGGTGAGGTCTTGTTTTATTGGAATGTGACCAAGAGCAAGCATGGAGATTTCCAAACATAGTAATTTAGAACCCAAGGGAAACCAGAGTATCACAGGCAGTTGTAAAGCCACACTGTGCCATGTGGCCCTGCGGCATGCTGGGACTGGGAGAGGAGTAGCAACTTTGTGTAGTAGGCAGTCTGGACCTCAGAGTATGATATAATCATTTCTCAAGTCCAGTTATGTGTACAGTATATCCTAGTGTCCCTGTTTCTCTGTAGTCTCAGTTTCTGGGCCAAAGAAAAACATTCCATGTAGTGGACATGGTCCATAATAGCCAAGCATGAAGAAAGCAATAGATTTGATTTCCGGTACTGGAAAAAGTGGATATTTAGAGAAAATGTAGGAAGGATGTAGGAAGGTATCTTATGGCTGTCATCTTTGTTGTATCCTCAGTTAAGGCCAGGTTTTCTTTATGTTTCCAATTTGCTACTGTAGCTCAGACATCATTTCTATATTCTAGCAGAACAGAGAGTAAGTGCCAGATAACCACCAAGGACACAGGACATTTGCTTCTACATGGCATTAACCTTGGTTGGAAAGTGGCCTTGTCCCCCTCCCTGCAAAAATAGTAGGTGAAAAGCCAACCAGAATGTGGCGGCCTCCATGCTCAAAGAGAAATACAATGTTTGTCAACTAAACAGCTTCTAGATTAGTTTTGGTGCTGTACAATAAAACAATAGAGCACAGGTAAGAGCAGATATGAAAATTCTATGGCTGTAGCCATGAAAGGTAGACATGGTCCCTTTGTCCCCCAGAAGAACTCCACTCATATGACCCAGTACAGCCCACTGCTCCTTCATACTGACTCCTTGTAACAATACAATGAAGAAGGCTGTACATTTCACAGCTACAGAGCAGGAAACCAGGGTTCAGAGAAGCTAAGTACAGCTGCACATGGGACACAGCTAGCAAGGGTGGAGGGAGTAGGGGGATGCTGGAGTCCTAGCCCTTGCCTTTTGCTATCTATAATCTGTCCCCTCCAGCTTCTCCTAGAGCTACAAAGGCCCAAGGTGGTTTGCTTGGCGACATCCTCACCCATTTCAAAACATGGGACCAAATACTATAAATGAACAAAACAAAAAACAAACCAACCAATCAAACAAACAAAAGATAAAACAAAACAAAAACAAGAAGGAAGGAGGGGAAATGTTAGGATAATTTGAAGACACTTAAACTGGTTCCCATTGTGCTAGGTCTGCTGGTCTAAACAGGACTGAGTTCTGGACCATCTCAATCTTTGAATGTTTTTCCTGAGTCTTCTGGCTTGGCCTTGCCATTTCCACAGGGAATGAAAGTTGGGCCACAGTCTAAGAGCAGCAGGACCCTGTGGTCTGTGTTTTTGCTCTTCAGGCAGTAAGAAGGAACTTTGTGCTGTTCTTGGGGTACACCCAGGTTCTCTGACATGCATGAGATGCATGGTGCAGGAGATGTGGCCTGGAATCACCCCTAGGAATGCAGTTGCCTAAGAATGATAGATCTGCCTTTGGTCTAGCAGCTTCCAAATAGCACAGAAACAATACAGATACATGCCAAAGGGGGAAAACAACTTTTGATCTCGTTAGAACCAATTAAGCTTTCAGAGAGCATGAAAGAAAGTTGAGCGCCGGCCAGTGTTTGCTCTGGGTGGATTTTGTCAAGGAGCACAGTTAAAAATAATGAACGTTAAAGCAAGCCCCTGCCTGGCTTCCTACTTGGGGAAGGGGGAGTTAATGTCTTTTGGTTTGTGTCTAAGATGCCAGAGATTCCCGCCTCCTTGTGGCAGGACATCACCCACAGAAGTACCTCCTCTCCATGTGCCCAGAGGTGTTAGGAATGATCTTTTTCTTTCACATTTTTTCAGAAGGGTCTCCCTCCATCCTGTCCCTGCTGTCACAGCACGTTTAGTGTAATGTGCGCTTTCTGTTAGTGTGTGGACTAGAAAGGTAACCTTATTAAGAGAGAAGGTAAGAAGCCTGCCAGATCTTGGCAACCATGACAAACCATGACAAACGTGGGCTCTGGTATTTCACCAGTACCTCCCACTTATACCTCGATAGCTGGATAGGCTTTTGAACTTGACAGGCATCTTAGACAGAATGCAAAGTATGTCTTTGACAGGACGACATTTCAGGTCTGTGAGCAGCTTTCAGAAATTCTGGTTGCCTTTATTCAGAGCGACTTGCTTAGTAAATGTTTAGAGGGTCCTAATTATGCTTTGAGCGATTAAAACATTGTGGGTTCATGCTGTTTTGCTCAGGAGAACAGCTTACTGTATATATCCAAAATGAGAACAAAAAAAATCTGAGAGGAAAGAAAAGAAAAACGGGAAGTGGGTGTGGGGTGAGTGCACTGCGCCTGCGCAGTGGAGCCTCGGCCTCTTGGTAGAGCATATGAATCCACTTACATGTAAATTGCTTGTCTCTGTGAACTAAGGGGAGGCTCTGAAAGAGCTGCTTTGCCGTGTTTACTGTAGGATTTTTGACAGACTCTTTCCTCTTTCAAGTAAATTTGGCTTAAGTCCATAGTGAGTCCAGTTTTAAGTAAACTCCTCTTTTGTTACATTAACAAGGTTACAACATCACTGGGGCAGATTTCCAGCTGCAGGACCCGGGGCCTAAGTACCGGGCTGAGGGCATAATTAAAACCTTCGGGTGGGAGAGTTAAACTCTCAAGTCAAATTGGATAAAAGGCTAATTGTCCATAGCAACATAATACATGCTTTAAATATCTGTGAAATGAAGAGGGATATTAGGAGGTTTGAGGAAAGAATTCTGTTCTGTGATTTGAGATATGATTTTTGTTATTTTTTTATTTATTCACTTATTTTAGGTTAGGAGGAGGGGCATTTCTACCTGAGTCTCACCCTGCACTGAATTTTATAAACACAGTGCCATCATCCGTAGCTCGGGTGGCTTGTCTTCTATCTGTGCTTTTATCTTCTTCAGCACAGGGAGAGGTTAAAGCAAATGAACAGGACCTGCCGCAGGGTCCGGGTACCTCTGGCTTAGGAGGCCAAACAGCAGTGTTGAGCAGTTTGTTCTCACTTGCTTATCTTTCTCCAGAGAACTAGGGCTGGATGTGGGCAGGGGAGTGGAGAAGGGAAGCATGTACATAAATTTGGTCGCCACTGTGACACCATCCAGCCAAGCAAAGTGACACATTACCACAACACTAAGAAAACCAGTGGGATGTAATGGGGCAGTAGCTGCCCTTGCCCAGCAGAGGCATCAAGGAGGCCCATTTGGTATTCATTAGGTACAGCTCTGCCAGGTCAGTGAGAAAGAAGCCTAGAGATTTGGGTCATTCTGTCTCTCTGACAGTGGCATGGACAGTGGTGGAGAGACCCTGAGCGGGGCAACCCTTTCAGACTTCAATGTTTGAAGCCCTGGAAGAATGAGGTGTTGTAATGTAACCTAGAGTTACTCCACAGTATTAGAAAGGGCTGGGCTAGTGGGAGGAAGAGGGAGAGAAAACTTACAAGAAATGATTTCATGGGTTGGAAGCCCTTAGAGGTAAGCATGGGATACTGCTCTAGAAGTCTCAAGGCCTCTGCAGGACAGACTATGCCCAGGATTTATACTCACAAGGAACTTCAAGTCTTTCCTCCTGGAATCAGAATAACCATTTAGAGAAGAAGTTTGAAAGATCAATTCAAATGAAATGGCTGAAAATGATCAATGAGTCTGGACCTGCTAGGACAGTACACTCTGAGTCTCAGGGCTGGCTACAACATAGCACAATTCATATGATGCCATGGTAGGCTAGATTTGTACAAGATGAAAAAGGCAGTGTTTAGAACCAGGAGGGCATAGGGACTGGGCAGAGGGAGTAGGAAGTTTCACTCTCTGAATACTTGCTGACACCAGAGACCTCTGTAAGAGTGTTAGAGTCTGAGTTTTGGTCCAATATGCTAGGAAAACAGGTTCCAACTTGGCCTCAAGGCAACATGATGCTCAGCCTGCTGATCCTCTCAGCCACATACTGGGGCAAAGGCCACTCACCCAAGAATTGCATTTTGGATGTGGCTGTATTACAGAGTGTGTTTCAGTTCCTTCTTGGTTTGTGAGTTGTCATGACGAGTTGGTGCACACCTTCTGCCTGATCTTGAAAGCTTCTTGACAGGGCTGCAGCTCCATCTCTGTTCCACCGTGAACGGCCTTGCGCTTCTATGATCGGCAGCAGAGACAAATATTTTTGCTCAGAGTCATTTAGATCACACACTTGCCTAGCAGCAGCTTATTATCACTAGTGCTTTAAGCACACTTAAGTATGTAGAGTTTATAAATTCATTTCTCCTGCCAGCACAGTAAATTTAAATTCCTTCTTACATGGACCAAAGACATGTAATATATAAACCATGTTTTAGCTTGGAGCAAAAATGACATGAGAAGATAAAGCTGAGGACATGTTGCTGAATAGGAACCAATTCCTCTTAATTCCACTAATAAGACTCTTGCTAGCTTTAGATTTCTTTTTCTTTAAGTCGTACATGTTTCCTGTTAGAAGTATTTTAGTTGTCCCATGTTATGTGTGTACATGTGTAGTGTTTGTGTACTCATGTATGTGTGCGTGTATACATATATGTGTGTATGCATGCACACAGGTTAGTATCAGTAAAAAGAGGCTGCTCCTCCTGTGTATTATTAATGACTGATGTCAAGATATGGGGCAA
The DNA here is from genome assembly GCF_004785775.1 of Grammomys surdaster. NCBI lineage: Eukaryota > Metazoa > Chordata > Mammalia > Rodentia > Muridae > Grammomys > Grammomys surdaster. The sequence continues at coordinate 3,262,585 of NW_021620795.1, forward strand.
CAGTGGTTTTAAGTTAATGCCCCATGGCAAAAGCGAGGCCAGGCCTGGCAGTTTGGAGCTAAACTGGCTTGTTGACTGACTTTGCGTGGTGTGTGTGGTGGAAAGTGTCAACGTGTGCCATTCCTGAGGTGACTCTGCACTTGCTGACTCCTCAGTCCATTCCATTCCAAATGTAATCGTTCTCAGCCTTTTACTGAAGCTTAATCTGGCCAGACCTGCCTTCTCCACTCATGAGCTATCCCTCTGCACTGCTCAACAGGCCCAGCTATTCTTGTCATAGACCTCACATCTAACTCTAAACAAACTGTGATATGGTCCCACCCCAGCTCCCCTGCTCCCGTGTGAGATTTTGTCAGTTTCGGAGAGTTTTATTTTCTGTATGGAGAATCTGGCTTGCCAGGTGTGGTTTGTAATTCTTAGCCCTCAAGAGGCAGAGGGAGGCAGATCATCTATGAATCTAGGCGAGCCTGGTCTACATAGCAAATTCAAGGCCAGCCAGGGATACACAGTGAGATGCTATCTCAATCAAAATGAAACAACAACAAACGTAGTATGGTTGTAGCATTGAAAGAGGAAGAACTTTCTACTAGGGCTGGTGAAAACTGTTACAAATGGATAACGGGGCTGATCACATAGTATTGCAAATGCAACTGATGCTGGTGAATGAATTGCACAGCGACAAAGGTTAAAGGAACAGTCTTGTGTTACAAATAGAAAAAAATGTCAACATGAGGAAGAAACCAGGAAGGGAAAAGGAGAGAGCAAGGTGCTAAGGGGAGAGACAGCAGGAAGAGGACAGAACAGGGATTATTAACAGAAAAATGAAAGATGTACCAGAAGTTCACCATTTTCATCAACTTTAAAATGTACATGCAATGATATTCAGTATTTTCTCAGTACTGTAATAATGCCTTCACTATTGAATCCCCCAAAACTTCACTACTGCATGCTAAGCAGTCCCTCTGCCTTGCTCCATTCCCAGTCCTTGAGAACCTCACTCAATGTGCCTCTAGATTGTTCTTTCTGGTATGCTCCTTGAATGCAGCTATACACTGGATGGCCTTTGTAGTTGACATCTTTCCTTTGCACATTTCACCTAAGGTCACTGTAGTCTGTGGCAGGCATCAACATTCCATTTATTTTCACTGCCAAATAACTTCTAGTGAAGACACACTAAGATTTTCTTGTTCATTTACTAGTTAGTGAACATTTAGTCATCTCCATTCTTTGGTGATTTTAAATGATGTTTCTGTGAATATCCATGTGAAAGTTTTTATATATGTAATGTTTTCACAATATACATATATATGTATGTGTATATATGTGTGTGTGCATACACACACACACACACACACACACACACACACACACACACACACATATATATATATATATATATATATACAGTGACTCTTATCATGTGCTTCATTTTTTACTGTCCCCTGTTGAGACTGGATGCTCGTGGCAGGGGGTAGATTTTCTCATATCTTTTTCCATAGCACCAGAGCTTAGTAAGAACTTCCTGAATTAAGTCTCTGATAAAGAAGGAATGGGATTTAGCACTAGATATCCCCCAGAGTTCTTCCAGAGCTGTGTGTGTCATTGGCCTTTCTCTGACTTAAGCCACCCTTAGAGTGATATATGCTAGTTGTAGGGGTTTACCCTACCCCTAAAAAAGCTACCACCTAAAATTACAATAACATGGATAGATTCCACTAGACGCCCTGCCATGCTGATGTTCAAAGATACAAAACTAGGGTGTCTTGGCACAGCCAAAATCTACATTTGACTTTACTGTCATTCACAGATACAATGAGATATACTGGACACTCTTCTGCATCTAAAATAAACACAGAGATGGGGCTGCTTCTAAGAGTGCCAAGAAGAATGTGACTTTTGTCTGTCCAGGCGGGTGATGTCCATCTGTCTCACCATTGACAGACAGGCTGGAGGGGAATGAAGATAGAGTAGAACAAAGAGTGATAGATATATTTGCTCATGGGTTCCACAGAAAACACTCAGGATACTGTGCTATGTGAAGCCAAAGCAAAATCTAAAGCCCCCGATGACAAGGGAGCTATCATCCCAGAAAAAGGGAGGCCATACTCTTTACCAAACTTTGGTTTCATATCCCTAACAAATCCTAACAGGTACAGTGTTGGCTTTTGAGATGTCTCCTAGCTCCATCCTTGACCTAGTGGACCATGTGATTCTTCTGAAAATATTTTTATGAGTTCTGCGGTACATTTATCCTGTTAGATTCTGTTTTCCTTTATAGCTAATCTGCCATTATGCACTTGGAGGAAATAGTTCAATTTTTAAAAAACATCCACAGGATGTCATATGTGTGGTTAAAAAGATAAATCTTTACCCCTAAAGAAATGTCACAGCACACAAGCAGACATAGTTATCACACTGTTTATTATTTGACTTGGCTGCAGTCCTAGATTTAGGTTCTAATTTTAATATATTTGACCATACTACTCTAAGAGGTTGCATATGAATACTGTATTTTTGGTAAGTGTGGCACATAAAGTTCAAATAACACTTTCCTGAAGAATTCTCCCCATGTTTTAGTCAGTTGTCTCATCCAAGGATGAGAAGTGTCACCCTCTTGGGTGGGACATTGCTGTCTGAGGTGTTTTGTGATGCTATAGCTCACCATCCAGGGATGGGAGCAATGCCATCTGAGGTACTTTTGTTATGGGATGGCTCACTATCCAGAGTCTGCGTTTACTTGGCTGGTTCTCACTCCTCAGGTTGCCTTTTAGCCCTGGACAGACCATCTCCTGCAGTGTAGGTGGAAATGGGGCAGTTTTCTTCCTTCTGCATGTTTCCTTAGCCTAAATCTTCACATTGTACTGAAGATAAAATGTACTAAGGCAGATTCTCTAAGGAACTCTGGCTCCTGTAGATTCTGTGGGCTCACGATACTTTGAAGCAGAAGAAAATTGTAAGGCACACATCAGACAAGAACAGGAAGGCTCTATTGTCAGTAGAGCTTTGAGGATGAACCATCCCACCCTCTCTGCAGCCTCCCACAGTTTACAGTACACCAGCCCATAGGAATGTGAATCCCACTTCAGAGCCCACTGTGAATGTGTTTCTGAGTTGTTTAACGTGTTTCTCACAAACAGGACATGACATGTATGGTTTAAATGAAAATAATGGCCTCACAGCTCAATGCCAGACCATCTTTTGTCAAGAGCATCCCAGCATTTGGAAGGTCTCCGGGCTTCTGTGGCCCACAGGCCAGGTCCTTAGGGGATCTGGGTTTGATGCTTCTCACAAGAAGGCTCTTAAATCAGGAGCCCCCATAAGTCTGGTATGTCTGTACGCTGCTCTCTAGCAGCTACAGAGTCCTCAAGTTAAAGAAGATTATAGTCATTGGATTCCTTAGCTCAGGGGCTCAGTGTCAGAAAAAGCAAGCAAGCAACCAACCAAACAAACAAACAAAAGTAAAGCACCAACAGAAGCTATAAAGTATAAGAGTAGGAGAATTCCACAATGTAGCTGGGTGCTTTGAGGTGTTAGGGCGTGGGTCAGCTTTAAAATTGGGGTAGAATATACTGGACACAAAATCTAACATTTCAAAAGCATTTTAATGTGTTCAGTTTTGTGGCATTATGCTGCTGTAATCTGTATATTGAGTGTCTCTCTGGCTGGCACTGTCAGCTGGTGGTGGAACTTTTAAGATGTGAGAGCCCAGTAAGAAGTCAATACATTTTTGAAATAATCTCTCGCTTTACCAATTATTCTCAGCCTGGGGTGATTGTGTCCCCTAAGGGAATGTTTGACTACTGGAGATGTTGTTTTGGACTGTTGTAACTCAGGAGAGGGGTAGAAAGGAGTGGGAGGGGATTGTTGGCATCAGGGATGTAGAGATCAAGGACATTGCTTAGGATAACTCTACCTAACAGAGATCATGGAGCTCAAATGTCAGTGTTCCAGATTCGAGAAATCTTCACAAAGGTTAGTGAATAGGCCAGTCATTTGTGGCAAGATGCTCTGGAGAAATTCCAGACCATGTTGTAGTGAATAGTTTTGAAGCAATGTCTGAGTTACCATTGGGTTATTACTGAGTGAAGCAAAGTGAGTGTAGGAGACACAGAACCAAGTAGATGCAGGATGAGTTACTCTATTATCTGGAGTCAGGTAATGATTCCAGCTGACAAACTTGGAAGAGTCAAAAAAAAAAAAAAAACCCAAACCACCACCACCACCACCAACAATAACAAATAACAAACAGGTATAGGTATGCCTCCAATAACTCAACTCTGAGGAGTATGCTATTTTTTATTGCAATTGTTTTTGTCTCTGAAGAGGCTGTAATGGGCAGAGCTGGAGCTGGGAAACATGTTCTTGGCCCTGGTCTATTATTAATAGGCAGGGGATGTTTAGTGGTTCAGATTATCTTTCTGGGCTGAGCTTGTCTCACCAGTGAGAGAACTGACTGTGTGTAAGAATCTGTCTTCAGTATGAATAAAATAGAAAAGGTAATTGTTAGCAAGTGACTTTCAGTTGTAATATAAAGCACATCTATCAAGTTAATTATTTCTGTGAATATATATATTATTTATATAATTAAATAAATAATTGTATTATAAGTACATTTCTATTTTGTCATATAATATATAATATATATAATAATCTACAATATACAATATACAAGACACAAGATACAAGATATAAGATACAAAAGATATAATATAAATATATAGTATAATTATTTATAGTATATTATGCATCATACATTATAACATTTGTATAATATATTATATATTATATTAATAGTTTACATTTTAATTAAATAGGTACACATAAATAAAAATTATATATAATATTTAATATATACATATATTGTATATAATAATGTAAAAGTATTGCTTCAGTGCTAAGTGAATCATAATTAAGAAACAATACCCTCATGGGGCAGTGGTCCCATATGCCTTTAATCCCAGCACTTGGGAGGCAGAGGGAGGCAGACTTCTAAATTCAAGGCCAGTGTGCTCTACAGAGTTCCAGGACAGCCAGGGCTATACAAATAAATCCTGTCTCAAAAAAACTCAAAAAAAAATCCCTAAAGAAACAACACCCTCTACAAAGGGGCATTTGGATCTATGGGCTTTCTAAATTGAAATATCTCATGAGAGCAGAGATCTGAAGCTCACACTGCATGACTAAGTTGGGTCTTTTTTTGAAATGCAATTTTCTTGTGGTCTTCTCCCACTATGGCAGTCAGTGGCACATGCAGATCTTTCAAAAGTTAGGTGGGCAGGAAAAGGAAGCAGCATGCATTCAGTTAGAGCATTACGTTTAGATCTACAGGAAAAGATGGGAAACTATTGTCTAAGCCAAACTGCCCAAGTCTAGCTGCTGATGTGTGCCACAGAATAAAAGTGTGACCCAAACTGTACAAGTCTCTAGTGACCCCAGGTTTTCAGGTTTTACATGCAGCCCATAGAAATGTTGTTATCTGCTTGGAATTGACCATCTGTCTTTTTTTCTAATGTTTTCCCTCTAGATGGAATACATGTTTAAATAAAAACTATGACTAAATGATTGGTTGTAACGAGTTGTAGAGAAGTGCCATTCTCAGTGGAAAAGTTCATGGAAGAAAGGTTGGATTATAAAGAACAAAATCTGGTAGGGGTGGGGAGCTGGAGAAATAGCTCAGCGGTTAAGAGCACTGACTGCTCTTTGAGAGGTCCTGAGTTCAATTCCTAGCAATCACATGGTGGCTCACAACCATCTGTAATGGAATCTAATGCCCTCCTCTGGTGTGTTTGAAGACAGTGACAGTGTACTCATATAAACAAACAAACAAACAAACAAACAAACCTTTAAAAAACAGAGCTAAGCCTGGACTTTGGGATGGCACAGCAGAAGCAGCTCCAGGATGCAGCCAGCACCTGCTGTCTTCTTGCCATGTGTGTCCCAATTCACTGCTGGCCTCCATCACTGCCTTAGAAATAAACTCATTATCTGGTTTAGGTTTTTTTTTTTTTTCCTCAGCAATTGAAGCCGGGCTTCTTCCTAACACCAGAGCTTTTCCAAGAATGTGCCTGAAGCCCAGACTGTCTCTAAATTTCAAACAAAGTCTGGTGGGGTCTGGATTCTGAGCCCGGGCTTCTGTCTGGCTGTCCATTGTGTTGATGTGATCCAGTCTTGCTCATGTCTGTCAGCAGATACACATCATAGGGAAGGACAGGCTAGAAGCTGAGACGATGGCAGCTAGCCACCAAAGACACAGAAGAGGAAACCACAGACTTCAGTCAACCTCTTATCCTCCTCTCACTCCTCCCCTCTGCTCTGTTCTCCCTCCTTTTCTCTCTTCATATCTGCTTCTGTAAAAGACCCTGCTAAAGGAAGGAGGTGTGGAGAAAGTTCTAGAACTAAGATGACAAAGAGGATTTATTCTGAGTACTGCCTGGACCTGGTGGTTGGTGAACATATGGAACACTTAAGTTCTGTAGGAAAGAAGACTGTGACTGACACTTGACGAAATTTATGCTCACCTGTAAGATGAACCTTAGCATAACTGTGGGAAATGATCTTGATTGCTTTAATCGGCATCCTGCTCACTGTGAGTGGCACCAATCCTTGAGCAGGCCATCTGAGTGTAAATATGAATGTATTCCTTACTTTCTGTTCTGGATTATGGATGTGGCTCAAGCTTTGAGTTCTCAACTATGGTATTCTGCACTCTTGAACTATGAACCAAAGTAAATGAACCCTTTCTCCCTTAAGTTGCTCTTGTCAGGGTATTTTATTGCAGGCCTAGGAAAAGAAGACTGAAACAAACTCTAGGATCTATTAGTGATATTTGGCATGGTCGGATAGAAGCTGTGATCTCATATATGTTAGGCTTTGCCAAAGACAGTTTGGTTTAGGGCCCTGAGATAAACAATGTGACTTTGTAGGAATGGTCCTAGCTGTTAAATAGGACACTAAGATTTTGATGAACCCTAGGCAGGTGACCCTGGTAAAAAGAATGAGTTTCTGAGTAATTGTACCTGGGAAAACTGCTGGGCCATTTATTTCTTTATCTTCCTTGTTTGTAAAACAAAGTGATTACTTTCTCTCTGTCAGAGTAAAATCAGTTGATGTAAATAATTTATAATAACTCTGCTATTTAATCAACCTTATGCCAATGTTGTCACGAATTCACTAGTATCTCCTTAATGAACTGTCATTCATTACAAACCTCAGCATATGACTTGATGATTGTAAGTAGAACAGTGTCTCAAGATGAAATTACCCTGGCTTGAGATGGACTCCAAAACTCACCAGTGGATGTCCTTAAGAGTCAGAATAAGAGGCGACACATGGAGACAGAGCTTGAAGTCCATAGGAAGATGCCAGCAGCTGGAATGATGCATCTACATATCATAGGCTGTCAAGAATTCCCAGGAGTCAATGTAAACTAGAGGTCTGTGGATTGGTTGCTCTCTCAGAGCCTATGGAAGGAGCCACCCTGGCTAAAGCCTTGACTTTGCACTACAGAGCTATAATACTTGAAGTTACCACAGTGATGATTTTGTGGTAGCTCTGGGAAACCAAGTTGGGAATGGGTAGAATCTTCTATCTGTATGAGGACCACCAAGTGCCAGGAATCTCTAGATTTGGGCAATCTTAGAAGTCAGCTAGAATTCCAGAACCTCCATTGGACAAGATACTGGTGCCCACAATGGTAGTGAGAAGCATGCTTGGGAGATGTTTTTGTCTTCCAGTTCAACAGCCTCTCAGAGTTCTAAGTCTCAAATACAGAGTAGGAAGGAGAGGAACAGGCATTTCATGAGATGGAAAGGCATTGGTTGACAATAGAATAGACTAGGCCTCTTTGGTATAGACACCACTGATGACTCTGGAATTTAGGAGAAAGCAGGAATTTGAATTCTGTAAAAAAAAAAAAAAAACAAGTTCACACAGAGAAGTTTGAAACACAGCACATGCAGTTGTGGACACTGATCTGCAAGTGGTGGCGTTCCTGGAGGAACACAGCCTGAGAGGAATAACAGACCCTGGGGTACCGGCTTCTCAGCTTACAGCAAACTGAAATCTTTATGCAGTGACCATTTTTGGAACTGGGTTTTTGGATGTAGCATGTTCTGTGTGTTGAGATCCATCCAGTTCCATCTATATTTATGTGGATCACATGATCAGAGGACTGACTGGAGTCAGAGGTCCGGCTGGGAATAGAATCTCAGATCTACCAAATGCCAGTGGTTTCTGACAAGTCACCTCCTCTCTCAATGTTGTTTCTAGACACATGGAAAATGGGAGTGACAGTGTCCACAAGCAGGGTGTGCTTTGAGAACAGCCAGATACAGGCTTGCCTAGCATACAGTCTAGTGGGCAACAGAGTTCCTCAAATTTCAGTATCTATACATGTCTTTTTGAAGTGTCTAAACCATATATAGATATATATGTGTATATATGTCACATAAATCATACACACACATATGTATATGTATATATGTATATATATGTGTGTGTATGCATTCATATATACATACTTATACACACACATGTATATATTTGAAGTGCCTGCCAAAGGCACCTCAAGGGATACAAAGACAAGTTTCAAGAAATGGACTCACAAAAGGTCTGCATTGCAATAAAGAGAGGCAGACTCTTGACGAGAATAGGATAATGACCAGGAAAAACAATTGCTTTGTGTTTATTGTTTTTCTAAATTGAAGATTAAGCAAAGACTTCGTTGGGGTGACTCAATTTATTGGGAATCTTGAAAAATGATTAAAATGTCTGTGGCAGGTGAATCAGACATTAATTCTTAAGAGACACTATGACCAATGGTATGGCATTGTAAATGTGGGGAGAGGGGTTGAGAATGGTGAGTTGTCCTAGGAGCAAGTCGTTACTGGGTGTTCAGAACCAAGTGAGGAGTGCGTGTGATCAGGGAGGGCTGGCAGTACAGAGTTGGACCAGCAAGATGGAATGTCACAGTAAGGAGTTTGGAACTGAGGGAGCTCTGGGGTTTTCATGAAGGGTGACAGGAGGATGGCTCTGTAAAGTGAAAGACAACAGGGAGAGAAAGTATGTTAGGAACCCAGGCTCAGGTCAAGAGGCTTGGCCAACGATCTCAGCTGAATCTCGTGGAGAAAGTGATTGTGAATGAAAGCCAGGCTAGCACAGAGCAGAGCAGTGCTCAGAAAAAGCATGTCAAGTGTTGAGTGAATAAAGTATGGAGACAGATTTCCTTCAGGGGTGAAGAGGAAGATGTGACACACAGCCTGGAGGTTTAACTGGGGCTGAATACATCATGGACATCAGTTCCAAGCGTGTCTCAAATATTTTATTTTTGCTATTTTTGGTTATATTCTTGTTTTTTCTAAGTGAATATATCCCTTTTAATAGTTATAAAAACAAAGTGTTACTATTATTGCAGCATCAATCATTTCATAGTGTCTAAGCTCTGTTGAATCACTTCCATCACCATGTGGAGGTAGTCACTGCTAATGATTTAGTCATTTAAATGTTTTCTCTATCCTTCTCTCCTCCCCTCCCTCCTTCCTCCCTTCCTTCCTTCCTTCCTTCCTTCCTCTTTCTCTTTCTTGAAAGTAGTGAAATACTTCTTGCTTCTGCTGCATAACCTGGGTTTCTTAGTAACATCATATGAACTTTGTACTCTAGATGAATACTGATTTTCCTATTATTTTTAATAGCTGGGGAGTATTATTCTTTATGTATGACATCATGATATATCTAATTATTCCTTGTGAATAAATGCTGGGTTTCTCTCCAGATTTTGTTGCCCCTACATATTAAGCATTACATTTCTAAACGCATGCCAACAGTAACTTTTGGTAATTTTTAAGATGTATTTTTTTTAATTGGAAATCCACTTCCCAATAGAAATGAGGGAAAATCTTATTTATCTGTCTCCTGGTTTGGTTGACTGATTTATAGTAAATGGGGACACTTTTCAACTTTGTGTATTTATACTTATTTTTCTTCATGAATTGCCTCTTTCTTCCTCTTACTGTTTTTGTTTGAAGGATGGAACATTGAAGATATGTTCCCTTTACTATGCTCATTGGCAATGTGTGTTTGTAGTTGTGTGTATTTTTCATTTAGACATTCATTTTTTAAGTCTACTTATCTTTTCTTACAGATTTTTAGTTTTAAGGTCATGCTTTAAAAGATATTAACTTTCTTTCAAAAATAAAGAAAAAAAATCTCAAGCACAAGATATGAAACTTACTTGGTTGCCTTCTTGCCATTAACCTTGTGGTTTAAGTTTTCTGTTTATATTTTCTGGTTGCAGAATATCACTAAGAACACTGCCTGTCTTAGAACAGAAGCTTCCCATCTCCTTGACATCTCTCTGCTACAAAACACATCATACACATATAACCTGACATTACAAACAATACAGAGGAGCCAGGGCCTGGGGAAGAAGGAGGCAGAGAGAATCTAATGATATAACTTCAGTCCTTAGATGCTGAAGCTGCCCTTCCCCCTGACATTCATCACTCTGTTCCATACACAGCGCTGGTGTTGGTTGGTATTTTGTGTTTGACTCTGAAAAGTCATCTTGAACAGCATACACCTGCCTGGCTTGCACAATCTTTTGTGTAGATGGCCTCCACATAGAAAAAATAAGTTGGGGTTCTGTTACCAAGTTATTTCAATTCATCACAGTACTACAAGATTCTTGGAAAGCTGGGTAATGGTGGTGCACGCCTTTAATCCCAGCACTTGGGATGCAGAGACAGACAGATTTCTGAATTTGAGGCCAGCCTGGTCTACAGAGTGAGTTTCAGGACAGCCAGGGCTACACAGAGAAACCCTGTCTCGAAAAAAAAAAAAAGATTCTTGTCTACAGGGGATATAGCCATTATAAGCCCAAAGGCTTCTGTTTCACCACTGATAATCTATAGGGGAGGGGAGAAGTGATATGATGTTCTTTTGAGATGGGTTACAGAGAAGTGAATTCTAAGTAATTTGATGGGTGACATTTAAGAGTAAAAACTGCAACTCGTATGTACAGCAGTTAGTGTTGGAGTTCTGTATTGTTAGTGTCAGATCATTTTTAACATCTTTTCCTAAATAGTCTTGCTTTTTTTTCCAGTTTCCCCTCTTCTCTTTGGTATTTCCTTTAGTCTCCCAATGTAATGTTTCTGCTTTTATAGCTATGTTCATAACATTTCTTAGTGTTGATGTTTTTGCTTTGTTGTTTGTGTTTGGTTTTGGTTTGGGTTGATTTTTTGAGAAAGGGTTTCTCTGTGTAGTCCTGGCTATCCTGGAACTCACTCTATAGACCAGGCTGACCTTGAACTCACAACAATCCACCTTCCTCAGCTGGAATTAAAGGCAAGCACCACCACTGCCCGACTTGGGCTTGTGTTTTAGATGGAAAAATAGTAGCAATTCTTTCGTTCTTTTCTCTGGTTTTAGTGTATAGTGATTGTAGTTTGGAATTACTATATTCTTGAAAAAATTTTAAATCATGTATTTCATTGAATGAATATGCACAGATTGTCAGACTTGAGTTTGGTAAATTTGCCTGGAATGAACACATATGTAAAAACATTAGGACACAATTCAAATACCAGAATATGTTGAGCGTTCCAGAAGTCTACCCCTCCCAGGCATTGTTTGTCTCAAACATAACTGGTCCATGGTATTCGGGCATGGTGGCCATAGCAGGAAGCTGAGAGATTGCATCTCAAGCACACACACAAAGCAGACAGAGTAAACTAAATGTAGGTCAAGACTATGTGCTCTCAAAGCCTCCCCTTGGTAGTGAACTTCCTTTAGCAAGGCTGCACCTGCTAAACCTCCCCAAACAGAGTTACCAGCTGGGGACAAAGTGTTCTAATACACAAATCTATGGAGGATATTTCTCATTCACATCAAACTAGGGACTATTTTGAAGAGTGCTGCTCTTCTTTTTCACTGATCATATTTGGATGAACATACACATACTTTCCTATCACACATATACCCAGGAATAAAAGGTGTGCACAGAATATGTCTGTTGAAGGTGTTGAAAGAGAGTCAATACTTCATTTTTCATGAAATGGACCTTCCTGCTATGTATTATTCCTTTTTTTCATGAGGGAATTCTCCTTATTTAATATTTGAAAGAATTGAAAAACTATTCATTTGTTTTGGCATGATTTCCAGTATTTGATTTTATCTGAGAACTCACAAGTGATTCTACAGGTAATATGGTCTGGAGTAAATTTGGTGCAAATGTATGGTACTTGCCTCACTCCAATTTGTGGAGGTTGGCAGAAAACATTTGTTACCGTATATTTTTACAATAGTTCATTGTGATGTGATGAGGCTTCAGGCTTTTACAAAAGGAAATTGAAAGGGAGAACTAATATGATCTAGTGTCATTTTGATGTAATAACGAGCCTTTGCAAGGGAAGGAGCCAACGGGTCTGCCTAGAAGCACTGGGGGCCACACAGCTTTGCAGGGGGATTATGGGAATAGAAGAATTTGTGCTTTTCATCAGGAAGTCCTCCCTACATGCAGCCCACAGTAGAGGTGAAATATTTCAACCCCAAAAAAAGAAACTGTAATGGAAAGTTGAACCGTCTCAGAAACTGGCCTGTATTTTTTTAGGTTCTAAATCTGTAATAATACATTACACTTTTCATGTCTTCTTGGACTTAGCTCATCAACCATCACTTGGGGGACGCTGCTCTAGGAGAGTTTGACAAAAGGCAATGAGAGTGTATTTTCTATCTTTTCAATATATTATACAAATTATCAATTTTGAAGAATCCGGTCTGCTATTTTGGACTTTAATTAGTCTACTATAACAGATCCTAAAGTCTCATGGCTTACATAAAATGAAAACTTGTTCTTTCCTTACATCCAATTCTGTATAAGCCAGGTAAACTGACTTAGTCTTTGAGACACAAAGATCCAGGCTCTTTCTGTGTTACTGTTCCAGCACAGTAGCATGGTGCAGTTCCTGGTTACCCCTCTTTCTAGTCTGTGCATTTGCCCCTGGAACAAGGGATGAGAAAGAAGATAATTTTTCCTTTAGGAGTACAGTTTGCATGTTATCCCCGACTACTGGGCCCATCCCATGACCAAAAGAGACACAGGGCCATATCTAGTTACAAGGAGGCTGAAAAATGTTGTCTTTAGTTGAGTGTCACAGACAAGCAAAACTTTGATAACGCAGAAGGGAAGTTTGGAGAACAACCAGTACTTCTGTATGTATATGTTCTTAAATTTTATGCATTTTTATCATTTATAAGTATTTATAAAATTTTTTCCACATCTTATTTTTTTCTTTTTTCTTACTTATATATAAAACATCTCTTAAGTTTCTTCACTCACTGTGTATGTGTGTGTGTGTGTGCGTGTGCATGTCCACACATGCATGTGTCTGTGTTTTTGCATAGTATATGTATGAGTGTGTATGTGAGAAGATGGTATATGTACATATAGAAAACGAAGGTCAATATCGTGTTATCTTCCTCAACCACTCTGTCTTGATTTCTCAGACAGGGTCTCTTATAGCATCCAGAGCTATCGACTGGCTAGAATGATTGGCAAGTGAGTTTCTGGTATTATTCTGTCTCTGCCCTACAATACTAGGGCTTACAAATGTGTGCATCATACCCCACATTTACATGGGCACTAGGGATCTGAATGTAAGCCCTTGTGATTTTGTGACAGGCACTTTGACAGTCAGTCGAGCCATTTCCTTGGTCTCCTTCATATGTACACACACACACACACACACACACACACACACACAACTTTTGATCACTGGGAGTTTCCTGTCAATAAGGAAGCAGGAGAATGGCAAGCCATGTAGGCCCACCCTGCTTCTTGTTTCCTTGGGTCTTAATCTGGAAAACAGAATATTCCTGTTTATACACATTCATCTCTTCCCTTCCTCTTCTCTCCCTCTTCCGCTACCAAGATAATTGAGATGACCTGGAATCATGAGCTTACATACCCTTTATAAACTTGAGCTACAGAAATTCTCCACAGCAATTCCTAGCAACCTATATTTAACCAGAGTACTTGTCAGTATGTGTTGGACAGGGGAATAATAGTTATCAGTCTCCAGTGAATTATAAAGGAAAACGATTAGTTAACCTTGAGATAGCAAGGGTGCTGGACAGCTGAATAGCAGAGCCGCTCTAGTGTTCAATAGGTCTGAAAGCTTGGAATGCATTGTCTTCAGGGACAGGGAGAGCTAGGCATTCATTACTGTCCCTGAGACAGGACAGCCACATTCCATTGTGAGTATGTCTTTGCTCATCTGAAACCTTCAACACTTCTGATCTGTTCAGGGTTGTCTTAAGGGCATAATTTTTGGTCAGGAGAATTTTGAATATCCCATCTTTTTTTTTTTTTTTTAAAGTCAGTTATCACTGAGCTTTGAATTAAGCCAACCTGAATTTAACTTCTGGTCCCAACAATACTCTTTTTTTTTTTTTCTGGCGTTAGACATATTTCTTAATCTCTTTCTGATTTTCTGTCTTCTCAACCTTTGGGAGCAAGAGATAAATCCAGTTGCAATTCTGTGACTAAGTTATGGTGACAGTTGCTCTCTGCCTCCACTTAAGAAAAGAACAAAACATAGTGTAATTTTGCATATTGCCTTGAGTTAATTCACTGCATCTATTTATCCAAGGGTTGTTTGACTGCATGTAAACCATGAAAAGATGAAGCTGAGTCTCAGCCCTGCCAATCAGAGAGACTAGAATTTAAGCAGCGTCTATATAGGCATTATAAGTTGATTTTTGTTTCCTGCAAGGAATGCAGTGAAAGTAATCAGAGCTTGGGCTTAGAAGTTAGATCTAGGATGAATTTCCAGCTAGGATAGACATACCCTCCCAACCCCCACCATGAGTTTATCAAATCCATTTCAAGCCATGTGACTTTGTGGAAGTTGACCATCTTTGCCCTAGTCTCTCCCTCACAGTGGGACTATAACATCACTTGGCACCTGCTTACAAAAATAACTAAGTTATAGGGTACATGGGAAGCACTTAGCATGACACTTGCAACAGAGCAAAGGTAGACAATGGCCAACAAAGGCCACATACCTGTATACACGTACACATACACATATCCCTTACTACTTCAGATTTCAAAATCCCACTGTAATCCATCACCACTGCTTTTCCAAGCCTCTCCACACCAAGCAGAGAACCATATGCTTCATATCACTATGCTATTGATTATTTTGCTATTTCTAAATTGCTTAATAACCTAAGATAGAATCATATAGAATGTAACTCTGCTCTATTTTTTCCACTCAAGTACATTATATGAATCATTGAATCATTGAGTAATTCTTTTTACTGTGTACTAATATGCCATCAATATTGGCATACTTTTGATCTATTCATCTATTGTTAGACATTTGAATTGTTTCTAGTTTGAGACTATTATTAATAAAGTTAGCATCACCCATGTGATATTTTCCTGTATATGTATGTTTCCTTTTCTCATGGGTAAATACCTGAGAGTTGAGTGGATGAATGATAACATAAGGTATGCTTGGCTTTTTAAGTCATTTCTTTACTGCTTCCCAAAATGTCAGTACCATTTTACATTTCCAGTTTCAGTGCATGAGATTCCAGCTTCTGAAAATGCTGTCCCTGTGCTTGTTGGTGTTGCCTCTCTTTTCACTATAGTCCTCCTAATAGGTGTGCAGCATGTCAGCACAGTTTTAATCTGCCTGTCCTGATGGCTGCTGAGCTTGACTCCTTGTGCATGTGGTTGTCATCTGTCGTGGTGTGGTTGCCACCAGTAATTTTTTTGACATATTATCTATTTTGTATTAGGTTATTTTTTTTATTTTTGAAGTTTGAACAGTCTGGATTTGATGTCTTTATTAAATATCTGGCTTGCGAGTACTTTCTCGCAACATGCTATTTTAACAGTAGAGGATTTCTTAAGCGACTCTTTATAAAGTGATCCTCTCCGTTCTGACAAATACTCTTTATTCCAATTGTTGGTGCTAATTCTCCTCTGACTAATATTAGCATGTACGCATCTTCCTAATGTGACCTCTTTTCTTATTTGTGTCTTTATACTTATAGGCAGCATATATTTGAATTTTGTTATCTTACCCAATAAGAAAACCTCTACCTTGTAATTGTGGGTAGTTAGAACAACTTGATTCAATGTAATGTTTTGTTATGGTTGAGTTTAATTGTATCATCTTTCTATTTTTTTCTTTCCTCCTGTTTTATTTAATCCCTCCTTTGTTGAATTTGTGTAGACTAAAAAGATCTGCGACAGAGTCACCATGTAGCTTCAAACTTGTAATCTTTCCATCTTAGCCTCCTGAGCACTGGACCTGTGGCATGTGCCATGTGGTCAGACTTAATCAAGGCTTCTTAAAAACTGACAACTTTACTATTTGTGTGGTTGCTTTAATATTTACAGTATCATCTTTAACTTAGCAAAAGCTACTTCCAAATGTTACACTGTTCCATGAATAATACCAGAGCACACTCTTTCACCCTACTTGCTGGCCTTTCAGCTATTGGTGTAACATGTTTTAATCCTATTCTCATTTAAGCAACACAAAACATTTGTATTATGCTTGCTGATGTGGCTAACTATCACTTAAAGAGATGTAAATACTAAGAAAAATGTTTTTGTACTTACCAATGCACTTAACATTTTTTTTTTGTTCTTTATTCCTTTTTAAGGCTCAAAATAACTATCTGGTATCACATTCCCTGTGCTATATTCTGTATTATTTCTTTACTTGCAATTTGAATATCGTATAAAACCTTTGCTACAGTTCTTTAGAGACTATGGATTTTTTTCAAATTATCTTAAGAGGCAAAAAAGAGAAGTTTCTTTTTACCAGTTTCAGCATCATCACTTGCTGCTGGCACAGTGTAGTCTTTAGGAAGCCGCTTTTGTGTTTTCCAGAGTTTTAAGCTATAATCGCTACGAGAAATTGGCTGTCCTAAGGGTTAACTTTGCTTTCCGTTGTGGAGCTTTCTCTAACCTCCCTTCTTAAAAGTTCAGCTCAACATTTGCTGTTTCATGCCCCCAGTGCATAAGTGATTTTTCCAGACAGCCATAGTTGGTAGCACAGCAGTGACCCTAGCTAGTGTTTAAGATGGCTGACAACTGCCCAGATGGTTTCAATCACTTGAGCCAGAGCAATGGGTTGTCCTGGATACAGGCAGTGTCCTATGACTTTTTACATTGCTTCCAAGCAGAACAAGTTTGTAAATGTCGCCCCTCCCTACTCCAACAACAGTCTCTCATGAGGAGCTCTGCATCTATTACAGATTCTAGAACTTTCTCCATGTGACAGTTCTTATTTGTGACGTATGAGTCGTACAGTTCCAATTCCTGATATTTTCATAACCTCAAATGCAGGAGTCTTTGTCAGTGAATGATAAAAAGAGAAGTAGAGAGCCAGCCACCATGGAAGAGGTGATGTCGTGTTTCTAGAGAAGCACTGTGCTCATTACATCGGAGACGGGCATATTAAAGCAATAGCCCGATGCCCATTGTAGAGAGGCTTCCTTGGTGACAACTGTTCCTCACTGCCTTTGTCCTCATGGTGGTGTGGCATTTATGAACAATTCTATGCAGCAGAGTAGAAGCAGGGAGTTCTTGATTGACTCCCATTCCTGTCTCTTATTACTGCAGCCACCCAGTTTTTCACTGAAAGAATGAGTGAACATGCCAGAAGAAGGCTGGGGAAGGCCTGTACAAAGAACACAGGGAAAAATATTTCTTACTCAAAAGGGAATTGTCTGGAGGCATCTGAACAATTAGAACATGTGACTTCCTATTTTTAAGACAACCATGCAGTGTCACAACTAATGCAAGGAAGGGCCTCATCAGTACCAAATAAAGGCTGTTGGTGAAATGAAGCAGGCTGTGTTCTGCTCTGTCTTCCCACCCCATCCAGCTCTCTGGAGCTACCCATTGGCCCCAAGGAGGGACAGGCAGAAGGTTGGAACTCAGACCAGAATATGTCTCACCAGCCCTTCCATTTGCAAGCTATCTTAAATCTTTTTGTAATTATTTAAGTAGTTATTTATAAAGAAATAAATATAGAGTTTTTTTCAAGTTCAGTGAAAACTTTCTACAGAATGAATTTAGAGGAATAAAAATGAGTGCAGAAAGTAATACTGTCAGGCTTGCTAATTTGACATGATTTTTGAAGCTCTCTGGATCTAGTTTCAGACTCTGGTAAAAAGGAGAAGGCATTGTGTTTGACAGAGCCAACAGTGAATGGAAGTCGTTATGCAGTCTGGCTACATGACGTGTGCACTGCAGTGGATGACTCTGTTGGACCTTACAACAAACTGCAGTACACGCGATCCACACTACTTCATGGGGCAGGATCTCTCTATGTAGCCCAGGCTTACTTTAATTCACTTTGTAGCCCAGGCTGACCTTAAACTTGAAACAATTCTCCTGCCACAAGGTCCCTGGTGATGGGATTATAGTCACATGCTACCATTCCTGGATTTCATATCTCCTCTTGCTGAGTGAGAACTGGACATTAGAAAGCTTCCTGATTTGCCAAAGTCAAGCAGTTATGCTTGTAGTGAATCAATTCTGACTTCAGACGCTTATATAGTATAATCATTCAGTAACAAAGGTCAACCAGATGAGCCCTCACTGGGATCCTGTGGTAGTGGCATCTTAGAGCATGATGTTCAATCATTTGGAGGCAATGATAGCTGTGTGCTCCAGAACTGCCCTTGGCAATCACAGACAGAGTGGCAAAGTAAAGGTATCATGTGATACCAGCCAGTTCTGAGGACACTCCCACCTTGCAAATAGCCAATATTACTTCAGTTAAGTAGCTTTTATGACTGTTGAGATACTCATGTTTTTCTGAGGCACCCAAGGCTCTGTGAAGCATTGTGGCTTCTGCAGCTGCCTTTTCCTTCTCTCTCTTCTACTTATTTTTGTTTTGTTTCATTAGCAATTATCCCCAGAAAGGGAAATGTTCAGAACTCAACACTGTGAAAGAAGGGTGGAAGTAGTAATAGTGTTGTTATTTATAATAATAGTCTAAACAAGACAGCAAGCACAATAATGATATTGAGACTAGCCAATGGGTTTGACTATGTGATACTACCGTGGTTCAAATACTAGCTTTACAAAGAAAAATGTCCTGAAATATGACTGACATTAGCAAATGGTTATACATGGAAAATGCTACTAATTTAATATTATTCTAGCAGTAAATATGCCAGCTTATAGAAACAATATGACACAACTCTTAAAATAAGAATTATTAGATAGCGCTGGAGGTGCAGTTCAGTGGTTCTGGTATCGCATGGTACCTTTACTTTGCCACTCTGTCTGTGATTGCCAATGGCAGTTCTGGAGCACACAGCAATCATTGTCTGAAAATGATTGAGCACCATGCTCTAGGATGCCACTACCACAGGATCCCAGTGAGGGCTCGACTGGTTGACCTGTGTTACTGAATGATTATACTATATAAGCGTCTGAAGTCAGAATTGATTCACTACAAGCATAACTGCTTGACTTTGGCAAATCAGGAAGCTTTCTAACTTCCAGTTCAAACTCAAGCCCTTACCTTGGGTTTAATCTCTACCATGTACATGTGCATTCACACACAGATACACATAATATAATTAGTAGTGCTTAGCTGGAGATTGACATTTGTGTTCTGGAGAATACTGATATTACACAAAGTCACACAAGCACAGAAATATAAAAATATGGGCACTGACATTTGTAGAAAATATGCACATTATTGACTATTCTTGGATGTTCAGGACATGATCATTTAAATAAATTGTTCTGCTAAACTTTATAATCTATTTTCTGATTGACATGGAAATGATTTTATTTGATAACAATCATTGAAATGCACAAAAGACTTCAGCACACTCTTGGATACATATACACAGACACACAGGCCTAATGTACACACACACACACAGAGGCTGTATGCACACATACACACACACACACACAGAGGCTGTATGCACACATATACACACACACACACAGAGGCTGTATACACACATACACACACACACATACACACACACACACAGAGGCTGTATGCACACAACAGAACAGAGAGTACTCTGGGTGCCTTATAACTTCTCTGCCTCAGCAGTGACGTCAAATTATGACGTGAAGAACCAGAGTTCCCTGTTCACAGCTTGAAATGGGGATGCAAAGAGAAACACCAAGGTCTCAGCCTCTCGCGCTCCCCTGGCAAAATTCTTGATCAACTATAAATCTAGCTTTTAAAAACAGCAAAAGTTACTAGAATAAGTTATGGTTAAGGAAAAAAATGGTAGTTTACCCTAAGACCTCAGTAAATTATGATAAGATGGTGATGATTCATGGATGAGGGAATTATCTGTCTTATCTGGAACAAGGGAAACAAAGATGAGAGAATATGCTGTGTAATTCCATAGAGAGCAATGGAAACATTCATTTCAATGCTTACCACATTCAGATCAGGACATCTGAGCTGGACCCAGACGATGTTCACTTAAAATGAGAATGAACTAAATAGACTAATGTTTCTTAAATGTTAATATGGATCTGAATGACATATGTAAGTTTATTAAATACTTAGGGCCCCAGATACACTGAGATTTTGATTAGCAGGTATGTTTTGATGCCCAAGAATCTACGTTTACAACATGTTCTTGCAATGTTGATGTAAACCATCTGATAACAGTAGAAGTAATAGAATGTTGTGGGGACTCTTGCATCAACATCAATAATTACTCCACCCAGGATCATGTTGGAAAACATAAACAAAAAAGTATTATCCTTTATATCAACTGCAATCAGCTGCTTTAACACTTAGAACCCAAAATGTACAAATAGTGAGATGTAGTGAAGTTTTCTTCTTGCCCACACAGAAGTATATGTTTTGCTCAAATTAAAAATGGACTCTCGTGGGGTTCTCACTCTCTCATGATCTCTTCAAGTTCAGAATGATTGGGTTCAGGCTGATAAGAAATGTCTGTCTTTAATCCATTGCTTTCAATACCATGTGTTGACATTCAGATAATGGAAGAGAAAAGAGCCTTAAAAATCACAAATAGACTAGACTGTGCACCCTCCCTATCTATGTGCTAAAGATCCAGTCCCAGTCCCAGCCATGATTTCCTAAGGGCACTATTGCCTTGGAATAAAATCCAACCTATATAAGATAATCTTATAAAATAAGATAATCTTACGTGGTTAGTATAGAATAGCGTGTGCATACCTTTGCCCCATCATTTGGTATTTGGGCCACTCATCTACCAGGCCACAGAAATGCCTCACTTCTAGTAGAATCGTCCCTGGAATCCCACCTGCAGCACTGTCAGAGCTTTTCCTTAGGTGTATATAGAGAGAGTGGGGTGAGTACTATTGAGGACATCAGGAAGATGGAACTCTAAATTGGGGGCACCATGTGGCCTAGTCCCTGTTTGCTGAAAGGAAGGAGAGATAGAAAGAAGAATGTCCCACAGATAGAACTGGAGGCAAGAACAAAACATATCCACTAAATAGTTGTGTAAGAAACTATTTTCTCTCTCTCTGTCTCTCCTCTGTCTGTCTCTGTCTCTCTGTCTCTCTGTCTCTGTCTCTCTGTCTCTCTGTCTCTCTGTCTCCCTCTCCCTCTCCCTCCCCCCCCTCCCCCTCCCCTCCCCCCCTCTCTCTCTCTCTCTCTCTCTCTCTCTCTCTCTCTCTCTCTCTCCGTGTGTGTGTGTGTGTGTGTTTGTGTTTTACATGTACCTCAGTGTGCAAATGTGTGTGCCTATGTGCATGGATGCAGAAGCCAGAGCAGGACTCTGGGTATTTTCCTTTATAGCAGAAGCCTCATTTCCATGAGACAAGCTCTCTCTTTCAACTAGAAAACTGCTCTTTCAGCTAGGCTAGCTGGCCAGCCAGTGAGCTCTTAGAAGCATCCTGTTCCTCCACTCATTCCTGTTTTGTTTTATAACATTAGTGCTAACGATTTGAAATTAGGTCCTATGCTTGCTGGGATATGTCTCTTACTCACTGAGTCATTTCCAGAGCCTCTTTTTGTTAATTTCACTTAACACAGAAAATATATGTAACAAAAATATATAACACAAAAATGTGTAGAGCTTGAGGAGCTTTGGACAAACTCCAGTGACCCACAAATCAAGCATCTAGATTATAAACCTGAAGACTAGCACCACAGTAGGTCTGTCTCACACACTGTTGCTATTCCCCAGCACTAATCCCTGCTAGACTTTGAGTCCATAAATTAGACTTGCCTATTGAACTCAAAATGAATGGGACTATATGCTATGGAGTCTTTTATGTCAGGTGTCCCTATCTCAGTATGTTTATAAAATTCACTGTGTGCTTGAATTTTTTGTATTGTTTTATATGACCACTTATATCAGCTCAATTATATCCTAATTGAAATATCCATTGTCCCCTTGACAGATAGTTGGCTATTATAGTTTGAACCATTACAACCATGCTGCTCTTTATTAGATGAGCCAGAAGAGTGTATATTTCCAACCTTCATAGATCCCATGAAACTATTTTCTGAAGTGGTTATACTAAATGTTTATTAATTTTTAATTCCACTTCTTTTTCCTTTGTTGTGCAAAGGATTTTCAAAATCCCCTTCCTACCACTTGTGCCTGGCCTTCTGGTCCCCAGGATCTGAAGCTGTTACGAACCTGCACAGCTGCCCCATTTACACCCCTGGATGCCGCCCATCAAGGCTTGTTGACTGACTTGTTCACTTAGGTCTTTTTTTTTTTTTAAATTTAGCTGCTTCTTTTATGTTATGTCTATGGGTGTCTTACCTAAAGATAAGTCCGTATGCCATACCAATGCAGCACTCCTGGAGGCCAGAATATGATATTGGATCCTCTAGAACTGGATGGTTGACAGCTGCCACATGGGTTCTGGAAATCAAGGCTAGGTCCCCTGGCCAAGAAGTCAAGGCCAGTAGTCTTAACCATTGGGCAATCTCTCTAGTCCCATTTTTAGTTTTAATTAGAATAGATTCCAAAGTAGTTATGAAACATTCTAGTCAGTGTATCGCTGGAGAGAAACTCTGCACACATGGTAGAGCAAGGGAATTCACGCCCGTTACTCAGAGGACCTGAGGCGATTCAGGATCAGTGGTCACTGTTCTGTCTCTCCAGGCCACCTTCAGGGCATCTCCTTCTACATAGAATCTTCCTTCTCTTCCACTAGGAATGAATTTCTCTGTGCAGCTGTGTTATATACAAATCTTCCTCATCTCTATGTGGGTCTCACATGGATTAGAGATACATCTCTGAACTAGTCATTTGTAGTAAAGCGAAGAAGGATGGACACATACCATGAATGCCACAGACTGGGTAAATGCCCACCCAAAGCAGGGAGGAATGAGGACCTGCCCTTAAGATGTTCACAGAGACAGCAAGGCATGAGAAGAAGGCTTGTGCCAAAGTGTGAAGGGTCTCAGCCAACAAATACAAGAAGTACCCTCTACAAAACTGAACAATATAATTCCCTTTGGGAGAATGTGGGAAATTTTCTAAGAGCTTTGCGTGTGGCTCATCTTGAATGATGGGAATTTAAGGCTCTGGGGCAGGTGAAGTTTCTGAGGTCACTTCAAATCACTCAGATGGGTGACTGCCCATGACCGGCTTTCTCATAAGGCCAGCTTGACTACAATGGACATAAAGTGTCTCATTAAAATGGACCCAGTCTTGGTCCACTAACTCAGCACAAAGGAGCCAAATGATTCCTCCGTGTCTTTTAAAGTGGAAATGAATGTCATTGCACAGTACCTGACCTCCAAGTTGAGCCAAAATGATCCTGGCAAAATCGTTTTGATTGGAGAATGAAGAAGGGAGGGAGGGAGGGAAGAAGGGAGGGAAGGAGAGAGGAAGGGAGACTGTGGAGCTTCTAAGCATACTGACTGATAAACATTCAAAATTCCTTAAGTCACAGATAGTATATCTGAATAGAAAGGGAAACAAAACACAATTCAGCATGCTTACTGAGAGGGTCCTGGACTGAGGTCTCCTCATTGCCCTAAGGTATGTATCTGGTCTTGGCTCTGAGGAATGGGTTGAGGATTTCATTCCAACAGCACGCATTTCAGGAACAAGCTTCAAGTGCGGATTGATCTTAAATTCTTTGATGAATCAATGAGGATCTTAAAAGGTCATTATTCTAGATAACTGCCAACATGCCAAGATCGGGTCTGCTGAATTCAAACTCTCCTATATGTCCATATCATGCCAGGATAAAAATTCCGGCAGTTTCAATTGTACGCTTTGTTGCAAGGCTTTCGTAAGCAGCCGAACAGATGTCCAGCTATTTCATGAAACTGCTAAAGCAAAGGGACTCACTCATACAGTGGAAATATCCTTCACACCCTCACCAAAAAAAGAAAATATGTTTGAAGTTTTAAGTGAGGTCCTAGGAAACATCAAAGAAAAGATCACTCTCAAAACAATTCCATGTGCTCTGCAGCAGCTCGGTGTGAATGTAGCTGAGTGCTCAGATGCCTCTTTGTGGAGATACTTGCCAGCTGTGGCACCTTGGGCATGATGTGTGAATTCTCTGAGCCCTAGCCAATTGCATCTACTGACTCCTGTGAGACATTCTAAAATATCAGACCATCTGTTCCCAGAAAGTTCTATAAAGAGCTCTTGTGTGTGTGTGTGTGTGTGTGTGTGTGTGTGTGTGTGTGTATGTGTGTGTACACACTCTTAATAAGGTTGTAGATTCACCTAAGTCCATTGTAAAAACTGAGTGATGTAACTGTTGAAATATTGGCTTGCATAGGTCATATCTTCCTTTATTGATACCTTCAGCTCCTCAAGTGGCAGTGGTTACATTTCTTTTGGTCTTGGAGCTCTCTTAATCTTTCTACATCCCTGAGAGAACAATGGTTCTACTCTCATCCTTCAGTATGACACCCTCATCTTACCAACAGGTAAATATAGGAATATGCTGATGAAACTTGCTTCCTTACAGATGATGAAATGCAAGCAGTCCATCAATGGGAGCCCTAGGTGTGGGGTTTGTCCCAATGACCCTGGGCCTTGTGCTATGCAAGGATTTCTCAGCAGGTCTATTCCCATGCATCAGATGGACTGACCAGAACTCACTCTGAACTGTCTCCTGCATAGGCTACCATGGCCGGGGTGTCTGTTCTTGCTGTTAAAGCAAGAAGATACATGTTAGGAATTGCCATATGGCTCTGCAGCACAGTTCAATCAGTCCGTTTCCAGTAGTTAAATTTTTAAAGTGATGTTTTCTGTCTTACTAATCAGAGATTCATCTTCAGAAGGCAAACTAGTTCACAATGATTTGTTTTCTGCTCTTACTTCAGTCTTGATGTCTCCGCCTTTCTCTGTCACTTGCTTTGTTAATATTTGTAAATTTTTATTACATTATTGTGTTTGTGTGTCTGTATGTTTATGCCCATGAGTGATAATATGCTTGCATAGAGTAGAAGATAATTTTTTAGAAATTGCTTCTCTCTTTCCATCATGTGGTTCCTAGGGATTGAACTCAGCTTGCCGGATTTGACAGCAGGCACCTCTATCCACTGAGCCACCTCACTGGACTTCTCTCTTTTGTATTCCTTTCTTTGCACATTGTTTCCTTCCCTCTTCTCTTGCTCCCTCATCTCTTCCTCCTCACATCAAGCACACATCCAGGGGAGCTTCTAGATCATAAAGCATTTACCTGACAGTTGTGGCAAGAATATCTCCTCTCTCTTTATGTTGTTACCTAGTGCCATGGCTAAAGCACGGGCCTTGCTGGGTGTCCCTAAGTTTATTAAATGGATGAATGAATGTTTAAATAAGTGAAATACCTCATGTTGATATATCCCAAAGAGCAGAACCTTCTATTTTTGATTCCATCTTCTCCTTTGAAAACTGTCCTATCTTGTATGGCAAACTAGCTAGCACCTGGAGCCAGGCAACTTGCTTTTGAGATCTGGCTGCACAAATCATGTGACCTTGAGCATATGACTTTACCACCACATGCTTCAATTGTAGCATCTTTAAAAATAGTAAAACAATTATCTATAGTTTTAAGAACATTGCTTGAATACACATACAACTTTAGAATATCAAAAACAGAATGAACACTCTGGTGTTATTCAAATTTTGAGTATTATAACTTTTAACATCTGAGCTTACATGGGATGATTTATGTGAAAATGATTCAATTGTAAAACATTGCAGAGCCAATAGATGTTTTTTGTTTTTTCTTAGTGGGTCATTTTTCTTGTACTACCAAAGGTTAATTCTGTGGTTTTGATGAACTCCCACCTCAGAGCTAGTTCTCCTTGTCATCTGCACAGGCTTTTATTTCCTTATTATTCTATGCATCCCTTGGTCTTTGTTTCTTGATGACATTTTGTGGCTTCACTCTTTTAAGGATGTAGCAAATCAGAGAAAACCACCAACCTACCCTCCATGTAGATTTCCACGTTTATACCTTGCGTGCACACCTGACATTTCCCTCTGATGACCATGGTCCTATTTTGTGAGGCTGGATTAACAGCCAGATAACAGCCAGATAAATGGGCATTCTGCTAGACTCCACAAGGAATGGTTACCACCTTGTGGGCATCATTATCCACTTGGCCCCTCAAAGAGAGGTGGAAATTGCTAATTACACCTGCGAAAACCTAATTGGGAACCCACTCTGTTACACACAGCTGAAATGCACCTGCAAATAATTAACTTCAGACGCCCAAAATTGTGCCCACAAGAAAGGAAAGGAAGCCCAGACTGAGATTCAGCCCCTCCAAAGAGGTTTGTGTTCCCCAGGTTTTTCTTTTGCACCCTTTGAACATCCAAAGGGGTGGAGCACGAGGTTTCCTGTAACCAGCCACAGAGTATGGCAGAGTGTTCCAAAGCAGCATGTGTCCTTGCAGCCTAATACCATCATTATCCAATAGATGCTATCCCACCAGTGGGAAATGAGAAATGGGCTCCAGAGCCTATCCTTTCTCTTCTCTCTGTGTGTGGTAGAGAATTTCCACACACCACATGTCCCCCCAATGATATTTGTATGGAATCTGCCAAAATAAATATTGTAGTCCCTTTATTTTTAGTTGACAATGCACGGGGTCCCTCTCAGATTAAACAGTCAGAGGTCAGAAAAGTTGAGATGAACCATAGTTCTAAAACCATTGTGCTGCATGGAGATATTTACATAGAGGTTCCTCATATAGAGACTTGATTAAACGCTGAGGATATTTGCTCAGCGGAAAGGAGAGAAACCATCATTATCTGATTTTACATGGAATCCAGTGGCTGCTAATGAAACCCGGGGCCTGCATCTGGTTAAGGAATACTTGGCACTGGCTTGTCACAAGTAGAGGATTTGCCATGTTAAGGGGATCTTTCACTCAAAGTGGCGACCCATATTGGACTGAATAAACACATGAGTTTTTAATCGAGAATAATAGTTTAACAAACCACTTCCCAGGACCATTGAAAGAAAAATATGTGCCCAAGGCAGTTCTGGAACCAAGGGATGTTTATTTGAAGGCATTTACTTCAAACCATAACCCTTATTGCCCAGTAGAGAAGGGCTATTAAAAATAATATGAGGAAAGGAGGGGGAAGGGAGAGAAGGACAAGGAGATAGATAGAGTTTCAGATGACAACTATGGCAGTTTTAAGGATATATACTCTCTGATCCTTCCAAAAGCTGGCCCCTTCCCATATGCCCAAGTAGATATACAGACATTTATGGACTTGAGGATACAACATCTTTGATGCCTTCCACTAGAGAATATTAATTCTATATCCCTCAGAGCTTTTTTTGTTGAATGAGTGTATTTTGAAGCATTTTTAATAAGATGATGGGATTTCTGGCAAGTTTTACACATCAGGGGCTGTCCTAACTGCATTGGCTGGCTTGTGATGATCACACAGCCCTCCGACTTTGGTAGTCTCCATAGCTCTCGGTGGATAGCACTAAGTAACCAGGCTAACTGCCAGCCATGGTCCATCCATCCAAGCCAAAGGTCAGCTTCTATGATTCTCCTTTTCCTCTGGAAAAAGAAAGGTGATTGGAGCATTTTGTTATGTATTTTATAAACATCTTGTTTGTATAATAACATTTGGTCAGTAAAAACGACTAGTCAATATTTGATCTCAAGATAATTTAATATTGGCACTGTTTGTCTCGACATCAAAATGAAAGGAACTGCTCTGGATTCTGATTGTTAGGTCAGACCATGTCCTACTGTATTCTGGTGAGGGGAAAGGTATGACACCGTACTTTTTGTTCCTAGGTAGTTGGAATCAGGATGACTTGACTGTTGAGTACCAAGCTCTGAGTGTAAAGCTTGTTTCACAGACTGTGCATTTCACCAAAGTCATTGTAATGAATTGAAACACTCAAGTTTTAGTCTTCTTCCAGGGCAGCTGTAGACGGTCTTGGCAGTTCTGCCAAAGAAAAGAGGAATTCTACTCAACAGTCTAATCATGCAGACCTTAAATCTTAGTAACG
This sequence comes from Grammomys surdaster, assembly GCF_004785775.1. NCBI lineage: Eukaryota > Metazoa > Chordata > Mammalia > Rodentia > Muridae > Grammomys > Grammomys surdaster. Next base: position 3,291,065 of record NW_021620795.1, read on the forward strand.
ATCCCCCAGAAGTCTGGTGCCCTATGAAAGAGGCGGTGACAAGCAATCAGATGGCTGGCTCAAAGGGTCAGTATACAAAGCCAAGTCTAAGATGTTATCCAGTTAGAGAACTGGAAGTCAGCTATCCTGATTTAGTTGGGCCTGGTGTGTCCCATTGGCTGGGAATGTGCCACTAATAATACAGAACTGGGAAAAGGTACAAAGGTAGTAATGAGACTGACATGCACTGAGCGCTCCCATAGTCTAGGAAGACTTGCTCTTGCTACACCTTTGAGTGCTTGTGCATTTGGGGATTAATTTTACAGCACACTTTTTGCAGGACACATTTGAACCACAGAACCACTAGTAAATAGAGCAGGTAAACTTAATAAAATAGGAGGACACAAAAGTTTGTTCTGTTTCAGAGCTCAAGGATATAACCAGGACCCAGAAATGCCTCAGCCAAGGGTTGGAGATGCTTCTTTGATTTTGTTTTGTATTGTTTTCCCCGCTAGGTATATGAAATTTGATTCAAAGTATTATAACGTGAATCTCATGTTTGCCAACTGAAGTACTTTCTAGAATGAAGCAGTTGAAGGATTTGGTAAGCTGAGGACTTCCTCCTGTGAGCACAGAAGGGTATCCAAGCATGTTGTGGCACAGGTTAGAGCTGAGAGAATAAGAAGGGTGCTTAGAAAACTCCTGCAAAGATCAAGGCACTGGATCCTCAACGTTGTGCACACTGAATGTAAGACAGGAAATGTTCATAGCAGACTAGACTGGCGGGTCCAACCTCAGCTCATCCTGACCCTGGGCAGCTGACCTGAACTCTCGAAGCTTTGCTATGGGTGAAATGGGAAGTAATAGTGAGAGTGGATGGACTTTATGAAGAATGCTTTGTCCAGAGCTAGGAAATAGTACAGAGAGGCCATCAGGTGGCAGTGGAAACCCTCTGTCTTGCATACCTCTCCTTTGAAAAGTGTGGGAATATTCTGAGGAACCTTGTCATATTCTTAATGGAAGTATCTAATCTATGACTGCATAGGAACAGCTACATGTGCTAGACTCCAGAAAATGTCTCAAATCCGTTCCTAGCTTGTGTAGAGAGTTCCTCCTGGCCAGCTTTGCCTGCCCATGGAGACATCATGTGTGTCCTGTGTGAGTTTACCTGGCGCACTGTTTTCAGACTCAATCATTGCATAGAATGATCCATTCTTTCCATGACAACCTACTTGTTTTACAATCACAGCTATTTATCTAAGGACATGTAGGGCTTGAATTCTCCCAAAACAATGGGAATGATGTGGGAATGAGGTCTCATCTAATGGGTAGCTATGGCCCTGCAAAGAATCTGGTTCCAGCTAAGGGTCACTTGCATCCTTGAAATATTCCCCAGGTGCTGTGTATTAAGTCTCACTCTTGTTCTTGGAGTTATACCACCAACATCATTTGAAAGTAAGAATGTTTTGTGTCTGTAATGTGACCTTAACTTGAGAAACACAGAATGGATAAAGTCATGCACAGTGGTATGGGGAGAGGCTACATACAGGCACACTGTTTAGAGAGCTTGCCTATATTCACAAAGCTACATCACTAGTAAATCCCAATGCCCAGAGGCTGTGAGAAAAGATGAGCTCCTCCAGTAGATATAGCCATGTGCAGAAACAGACTTCTGCAAGGGGAGATGTAGTGGGAAAATTACATCTATTACATCTACTATTTACATGGAAAGCCCCTCCCATCAGATACATGTGAAGAATTTCCCACTGGGGATATACTGTTGGGAAAGCTAAACATTACCCACTTTCTATAAGCCACTGTCTACATGCATAGCAGCCCAAGGGGTCAGATTTTAGTTTCTAGTCTTTTGAGCGTTTGTTTTATCAGGTGTGTTCCTCTCCTAGAAGAGACTGCAAGGCAGAGGGGGATACAGAAAGCCTAGAGTACTGAAGCTTACTGTCCCTAGCCAAGGAAGAACTGATGGACTAGAATCTACTTTCAGAACTGATAACTAAGGCAGACTCTGTGTGTTTCACAGAGACACCCCCAGTGGGCTGTGAGTACCATGGAAACCTGCCCCTTAACATGCTTTATAGGGATCATTTCCATTTTTTCAGATCAGACTTCAGTCTGAACAGTTTGGGCTGGGCTGTTTCCTGTGTTGGGGTGGGCTGCATTTTGGAGAGCTATGCTCTGGTGCTCTGGTGCTGACATGACACATTATCACAAGTATAGAAGCTTAACACATTGATTTGCTATCTGCATACCAGAATGAATTCAAGCTGAGCTGCATGGTCCACTCAGGGGTACACTGGAGGCAGAGTCTGTGGTTCTTACTTCAGGTGTGGACACTTCCTCCCAGCTCGTGGTTTTGGAAGAATTAATTTCCTTCTCTTGATTTTCACATGGGCTCTCCAAAGTCCACCAGACAGGTAGCGTTATTATCTTTCAAATCTCTTCAACCTTCTTCCATGCAGGGTATTTGTGGCTTCCTCTTCTGTTTTTAAGTGGTTGGGTGATCACATGGATCCACCAGAATAAACCCATGTGATTTACTCATTTTAAAGTCATTCCACCAATGATATTAATTAGATAGGCAAGGTCCTTTTTGCCAGAAATTCCCTGATGCAACACCAGGTAACAAAGCCGTGTATCTAGGAGTCTACTTCCCTCCAAGAAGACACATGCCCAAACAGATTTCTCCCAAGGGATTATTTTGCCATAGTTTAACCCTATATGGAGCTGAAACTACTTGTTAGATTCTTGTTTGTTCATGTGCCTATTGGTTCAACAAATAATATTTCAACAGATATCATACGTAATTAATCTGTGTTAGGCCTGTTTCCAGTATTCAAAGCATCTGCCTTTGAATTACTCATACAGTAATGGTAGAAGCAGGCTTAACAAGGACTGGCCTGGGGAGATGGACTTGGAACTTGCTGAAATAGAGTACTATGGAGTCAAGGGAAACTCTATCCAGTGTGTCCCAGGCAGATGGAGCTAGTCGGTGAGAAACATTTAGTCATTCTCAGAAACGAGGGGCAAGGTTATCTTCTCAGCAAATACCCAACCATGTTAAATGACTTTATTGTCACTCTTGGGGCCCATTGAGTTCTAGCATGTGCTCTTATATTTGGGAGTCTGATTGGGATGGTGGTATCCTGAAAACACCATGTAGGACATGGAAAAAACTGGCCCGAGTCATTATCCAGGTTATTTACAGTTTCTTAAATAAGGAGCCCACACTCCCCATTCCACTGTTTCTGATAGCATGTCTTCTGCCATATAACTCATTAAACAGAAAGAATAACTATCAGCCAAATTTTCTTTTTTCGTCTTAGTTTATTCTTCATTCCTGAGCTATGAATTTCAAAGGTATTTTTTTATCCAAGCTCTACTAGTGTAGGTCTGAATTGAGAGGAAAAAATATAAAATATGATGTAGACTTCAAAATTAAAGAGTAGTGTATGATACATGGTGTGGCATAAACCCTTCAGTGTGGACAATGGGAGATCTTGCTTTGATCCCAGATCATATGTAGGTTCTCTGGCAATTTCAAGCTTAAATTGTCTTGTTTTTCACACTTACAAAATGAGCATATTCTTATGCTACTAGCTTGGTTTATGCTAACCAGATTGTCATGAGACTCCGAAGGGGAAAATGTACACCCACCAATCCAAAGCTTCCATGATGCATTTTTAATAACCCCAAAGCATCTCTTTGCTTCTTAAGACACTTGAGTTCCTACACGGGGGGTCAGATGAGGATGCCTGACATGTTCTTTCCTTGTTGTTGATAATTTTGTTTCATCTGCAATTTACTGATGCAGATAGCCTTGTGAAGATGTCCATAAATGCTTTCATCTTCTTTTCCAAATTTTGTATCTTAGCCCATCCCTGGAGTATTTTCCCCCTTGGCCTCGTAGATCCTGTTCCTGCCTCCCACAGGCTTTGAAGTGGGTTTTGTAGCTTTCACAGTAGCCAACAGGGTTACATGAGAAGGTTCGGAGAAGCATGTGCTGCCCAAGGCGAGGAGAGCACTTGACTAACCCAGCATGTGTGGCTTTGATGGAGGAGCTCACATTAATAGGAGAAATAATTTTGAAGGAATGATAAAAATTTGGTGTTTCTATTAAGGTCAGCTCTTTGAAGATGTTGTGGCAAGCCTTTCATTTTCTTTCATGTAACTATTTACACATGCTGAGCATTTCTGTGCTCCACAGTTTGGGGTCTTGTGAAGAACAGTGGCAGAGCAGAGCATAAGCTTGGCACTCATGGCTGACCACCTGGTCACCTGTATTCTGTCAGAGTAGGGTCAGTATCCAAAGGGGCTTCCTAGGCAAAGCTTCTGGAAGGCTGCTCATATGTGGAATCTAAGCTTGTAAGGCAGTGCAGAATACTGGAAAGATCCTGGAGCCAGGAATTATGTTACCTTGTGCTATAAGCCTTGGCCTTATCTACCTGATAGAACTTTCTGTGGTGAAGAATTTTCTGACTGAGCTCACCTGGATAGTGGCCATTTGATATGTGTGGCTCTTGAGAGCTTAGGATGTGGTTATAGGGACTCTGGCACTAAATATCAAATTGTACATAATTCAGTTATTTAAACAATCCAGTGTGGTTGTAGAAAGTGTACTGGAAAGTGTAGCTAGCCTCTGTAGTCCAAGAAGGTTGTGGAGTAGTAAGCAGCAGGTTAGTGGTCCTCTGGTGCAGTTCCTGACTAGCACTTGTTGTAGGATAAGGTATATGTTTTCTTCATGCCTTAGTTTTTTTTAGTATATGAAATAGGGAAGAAGATTGCATCCTTCTCACTGGACTATTGTGAGAATTGAAATAAATATCACACCTACTATTGATTCATTCTTTTAATGGACCCTAGATTATAGAATTGTTTTAGCCAGACTGCTGGATTCAGGACACATCTTTCACATAGGCCCATGAGTCTGATAAACACAAACATCATCATCGCTCGTGCACGACTCACCCCCTCACCACTTTCCCCTTACACCAAGAACCAGAGCCTTAATTATAGCTTAATGTCTGCATGGATTTTACCCCTTTCCTAACACAACTTGGTTTTTGTGTTTTATCTCCCTAGTTTTATAAATTGGTGATATTTTATGTAAAAGATGTGATCTGTTTATGCCCTTTACAGAAGACTTCTTTACAGGCCTCTGGGTCTTCTTGACAGACTCATTTACCACATTTTTCATACTTCCCACATTTGAAATTGGCAACTGCCTTATTAATTGTTATCTCATATGCCAATAAGTCTATCTTTTTCATCCAAATTGGAGCTTCCAGGGCTTAGAGTGAATAGTACATAATACATGGATATTTCATAAAACATTTCCAGAAAGATTCATTTATCTGAGTAGTTTACTATATGTATTTTTGATCATCACATTAGTGAATTATTTGAAGCTATTTTTTAAAACTCGGAATGCGTATATCTTACTAATGAACATGCTCTGAGGATGTCTTATTTGGTTGTTTTCCATACTGATGCAGCAAGTACTCCCTGAGGGCCACAATGTGTGAGGAGTTGTTTTGTTAATTGCCGAGGAAGTGAACTTCAATAGCATATCAAAACACTTGCTCTGACAAAGTTTCAGATCAAGAAATAGGCAGCTACAATGCATGGAGTGGGGTAAGAACTCTAGGAGCCAGTGAGGAAGGCACTTCGGCTAGTTCCCAGTCAGGGAAAGTTTCCAACAGAAGTAGATAGCATCGATGTTGGTTATGGGAAGATGAAGAATAGGTAGATTGATAGAAGCCAGTGCCCCCAGGAGAGGCAAGGCTGAGGTGTGGGATATCCAGCATGTAATTTCAACAGAACTCCATTTGCCCAAGGCTCCAATAAGATGAACTAACTTTATTAACAAAGAACAATGGATAAAGAGCAGAAAACATAGATTATATTTCATTTGCATATTTAAACTAATTGTGGGCAGATTGTTCTCTTTCCCCACCTTAGTTTCCACCGTATATGAAATGAGAAAAGAACAAAACACAAGGATGTTTGCCTCTTTTTCCCTTCAGAAACTGTAAAGACCCTTTGAAAGACAAGTCATAAAGTTCTTTGATAGGAAAGACAGTATCCTTTAATTTCAAGGTTGAAAGGTTGTATATGGGATTAAGAGATGTAATGGATATGTACTCTAAAAAGCTTAAGAACGAAGTTGATCTAGAATATGGTAGCCTGTAGTCAAGTCTAGTTATTTAGATTAAAATTAAGCAAAATTAAAAACCAGCCCACTTAACTGGTCCTACTCATATTTCAAATGCATAACTAGCCACAAGTTGTTAGTGGCTACTATATTTAGTACAGATATTTGACTTTTCCTTTGTCATCAGGTTAAATCAGACAGCTCTGAATCGGACTCATCCTAATGGAGAGATTGTAGGCCTGAAGCATCTCTACCAGTCACATTCCTTGATGTGACCATTACTTTAAGGAATATATCTAGAGGAAATAATTAAATAATTACAGAAAAAAATTCAGGTACACAGAGTCTTATCTTTTAAAGCATTGTTTGTGAAAATGGATTGGGGTAAGAAGACTTATTTGTCCAACAATGGGGCCATTTTGATCAAATAGCATTGTGTTTGTATATTATATATTTACATGGGCACATGTGAAACCCAATGCAGAAATTAAAGAATAGTGACACATATATATGTTTATTTTCGTTGAAACATCTCCACATAGTGAAGGAATAGATTGATATTAGTAGTAGTGTATCTCTACATGTTATTTACATGGAAGAGAAGAGAGGAAGAAGGACTGGGTAAGAGAGATACAGACACATTGCAGTGATACATTTACTAGCACCTAGAAGTTACTTTTAATTGATTAAACTATAGTGTGTTCTTTAAATTTTCTTCTTTATATTGTATTCTGAATCTTCTGATACAAGTTGTTCATGTAACCAGAGAGAGAGAGAGAGAGAGAGAGAGAGAGAGAGAGAGAGAGAGAGAGAGAGAGAGAGAAGAGAGAAGTGTTTGCACATGCCTGGATATGAAAACGCTTGCCTAAACAGCAGCTGAGATACATTTTTTAAAGGCATACGGTAGGTGCCTGATGATTTGCAGACATGGGAGTTATGCTTATTCTGCAAAGAAAGGGATTTATCATCTCCATAAAATACTGTCGTCATGGATTATTCAGTGTGCAGTATGCCTTAGTCCTCACCAAGGAAACCTTCCAGCCCCTTGACACCAGGCTCAGGAAAGCAGAAGCATTTTGCTCTACCTGAGATGTCCCTTACTACAAGGGGTTTTGGTGCAGCTGAGGATGTGGTGAAAAGGTTTGATACTTTTCTAGCAGTTTGGGAGATCAAATGTGGCTAGTGGTTAGGTTGTTCAGCTGCTTCCTTACCACAAAGCCTGGTGATTTGAGGTATGGCGGCCAACCAGCTTGTAGGAAAGCTCAGTGGGGATTTAACTGGTTCTGTTGTATCGATAGACAAATACTCCTGCTGAGCATTGCCTTGAGACTCTAGAATTTCCTGGTACTCAACTTGTGATAATTCAGCTTACATGTTTTCTTCTTTAAAATGGTGCAAAAAGCATTCACACCCAACCTCTGTGAGTTTCACTTTCCATGTAGTAGGCTACAAATTACCTGTGGCATTCTGCCCTTGATCATAAGTAGGCTTTGCATTAGAGTTATATGGCTTCACTCAACTATAAGCTAATGTAAGTTTTTGAGTACAGGGAAGGTAAGCTACTCTGAGCTGTGATGTAGGGTAGGTTGTGAATGTTAAATTTGTTTTTGACATTATGTCATTTTCACCTAAGAGAGGTCTATGACCTTACAGTAAGTTGAGAGTCTTTTATACTCTTTCTATTTATATAAAATATTTGGCTTAAGTGCAACCAAAGTTTTGGACCCATTACCTAATTGTTTCATGCCCTGCATTTTACTTTTCAAAGACATGATAGCTTGGGAAGGTGGTCTTCTTTATTCCCTATGTGTGATCTACCACTCAGAAGAAGTCCTCAGTGATGTCTGGCTGCTTCCAGTACCAGCAGTGTAGAGATGGCTTGCAATACTGCCTCTTTCTCTACATTCAGGGCATGCTGTAATATAATTTGGAAGCCAGACACTAATTTATTTTTGAGGGATGGGGATTTTTTCACCCTCAAAATCTCTCAAGTTGATGTGACTAGCACTTTCCCATTCCCATATTTGTGAAAACTGTAAAATTTCTAGAAATGTGGGAGATATCCTTCCTGGGGAAAGATAGTTGTTATTATTTGACAAGTAGCAACATAACTCTCACTCATGCTAATTTCCTTTAAAAAACTGAATAAACCTAGGATATTGGTCAAAATTCCAGAAATATTATTAACTCCAACTTTACAGTTTGTGATTTAATCATGACATTTTTTAAAAACTTGAGATTCAAGGCTGGAGAGATAGCTGCACAGCATCAAGATAAGAGTTTAAATCTTCAACACCCATGTAAAAAGTCTGGTGTGGCAAAGAGCACTTGTACCACCTACCCATCCCCACAGCTAGGAGTCTGAGGTGAGAAGAGCCCTGGGACTTGCAGAGTACCAGCCTAACACTAAGTTCAGTGAGCGACCCTGTCTTAAAGGAATAAGGCAGGGAGTGATAGAACAGTATATCCAACATCCTCCTTTGGCCTCTGCAGATGCACACAATCTACACATATATACACACATACTACAGATACAGATACACAGAGAGAGAGAGACACATGCATGTACATACTTACACACACACACACACACACACACGTACATAATACAAAAACATTCTGATTGACAGTCTCTCCTGTTTTTTTCAAATAAGGGGAAAATAAAGCAATAGAGACATTTTTCTTCTTCTTAAGAAAAAGACCCACAAATATAAGCATTCATAGCTTTTTTCTTAAAACCATTGCCTAACTTAATTTGTAGCTCTGAGTTAGTTAACCTCTTATGTTCTCAATTTTCTTATCTGGGAAATGGGAGAATCAGATACTTTCTAAGTTCCTTTTAGCTCAAGCATATTGGCTAGCCTTCAGTCTGGCTTAACTCTGCTTTCTTTTTTTTTTTAATTTTTTTATTGGATGTTTTATTTACATTTCATATGTTGTCCCCTTACCCCATTAACTCTGCTTTCTTATGGTCTCAGGATTATTTAAATTTGTCAATGAATAATTTATTTTTGAGATCAAGTTGCCTAAAATTTACCAGTCAATGCAAATAGCTTTTGAATGTAAAGAAAATTATGGCTATTGTGTTTCTCTTACAAAAAGTCTGCCTGGGGCAATATTACCTTCTCACTTTTTCGTCAAAAACAGCTGCAGAGTGAGCTAGAAATAATGAGTTCTTAGAAGACTGATCCAAAAGCCAGCAGAAAGTCTACTTTCACCTTCTATAATTAGATGGAATGTTTGGTTTTCTGTAAGGCCTGGATTTCTCTAGTTATATCCCTCAGTTCTGTGTAGAGAGAGTGTCAAGAGTGTAACTTTTACTCACCCTGCTGAAACAATAATTCCTGGAAACAAACAGACAATCTGGTGCCTTGATGTCACATCCAGAAAAGACTTTGCGATGTGTGTACAGTTCCTATGGTCCTGGGAGAATCTAAAACCCAAAGATTCTTGGGAAATCCATGTGGTAATTAGATCAATGCTTACCTATAAAGGGCGTGTGTGCGTGTGTTTATTTCAAATACTAAAAGTTCTAAACTCCCAGGCAGTTCATGACTAGATGAATAAGGAAGTTCTATTACATAACATCCATCCTGGACCCAGGTTCTTTCCACATTTTGGCTCCTTTATGTCTTCCATAGGGGTTGACAAACTACCTACCCTGTTTTTTAAATGAAGGGTTCTTTTGTAGAATTCAGCAGTGTCCACTTACTATCTAGTGAAGCAACATTTGTATCCCAGGGTTAAAAATTTGCAACATAGCTTTGGTATTTTGTGCTACAAAGTTGATTGGAATATTAGGTTTAATCCTTTACAGAGAAACTGTTTACCTTGACTATAGCATGACTGAGGTTTGGTCTGGACCACATCCCTATTCAGCATTCAGAAGAGAAGAAAAGGGAACCAATCAGAAATGTATTCCTGTCAGTATTAAACCACTACTGTTTCCTCATATTCTTTCCATCAGCATGTATCGTACCAAGGGCTGCATGTGATGTTTGCATGCATGCCTGTAGTGTTTCATGTGTCATTTGCATGCATGTAGTGTTTCATGTGACATTTTCATACATGTGTGCAGTGTTTCATGTGACAATTTCATGCATGTGTGTAGCACATTTCATGTGAGATAGTCATGCATTCGTATAGTGTGCTTGGGTAATATTCATGACTTTAATTTTTATTATTGTATTCCCCTTTCCCCTTCCTTTTACCCTAGCAATGACCCTCTTACTTTCAGGAGCTTTAATCCCTGTAAATTCTATGTAGGACAAAACATATATTTGTCTTTATGAATCTGGGCTTGTTTTGCTTAGCATGATGGCCTCTAAGTGTATTTTAATGACCTAATTTCACTCTTTGTGACTGCATAAGAAAGATTCTTTCTGTATATTTGCCACACTTCCCATCCATTGGTAGGCACTGAGGCTGGTTCCACTGCTCTTATGAGCAGTGCAGAGATGGCATGGATAGGTAGTATGTGTTATTTGCAGAGTTGGATTTTTTTTAATGTGTATACTCAGAAATCATGTAGCTGAGTCATATAATACTTCTATTTTTGTTTGTTTTGAAGAACTACCATACTAATTATTTTTAGTGACTGTACTAGTTTATGAATCTTTTTTCCTTTCATCCTTGCTAGCACTTGTTGAGTTGTTCTTATTGTTGTTATTGCTGTTGTTGTTATTGTTTTTGCTGTTGTTGTTGTTGTGTGATCTTGAGCTTTGTGTTAATTTAATGTTCCTTTAGCTTCCTCCTCCTCCAACTTATGAGCTGCCTAAGAAAGAGGATGCCTCTACCTAGCACCCCCCTGTGTCTGACAGAGTTTGACCACCGCTAGTCACTCAGCCACCTGAACCAAGTGAGGACCAAGTACTGGGAAGGTAGTATGGAGAAGGAATTGAGGCTTGCTTAGGCCCCTTGCTGGCACCATCTTATCATGATCATTTGTATTTTGTTCAGGTGCCTAATCTAGGAACATTAAACTTCTTTCATTTTGAAAAATAAAATTATAAATAGATGATAATTTTAGTGTGCATCTAGTCAGACTACCAACTATTTCCCTTGAAATGATCTGTCAAGAGATATGTCAGATATCTTAGCACTGTCCACAGCTGTCTACTAGCTAGCTGATCAGACTCTTCAATTATGTGACCAGCCCCAAGCCCAGAGCCGCCTTATGGCCATTGAATGTAGATCATGAAGATAAGTTCTGAGCTGTCTGATGGAGAAAATACTAAATCCCTCTGACTTCTTGTTTAGATACACAACCAGTGTTTAGGAAGCATTTACTATATCCTGTGCACTGTTAGGGATGCACTACTTAAATAAATCAGACCAAGATCTCAATTGATTTTAAACATTGAGTCTAGTGGGAGATGAATTGCACAAATGATAAACAATTGAAATAGTTAAATTATATGGTAGGCAATACGTCAGTTAAAATTAGCCAGAGAAAATTAAAATACATCCATGCTGGTGGTTGTGAGGATTCATTGTGTTCATGAGTATCACATGTCTGTGCAGAGTGGGCATGTAAGAATGAATAAAGGTTAGGGAGGAGCCTCTCTTTCCTTGGCTCTTTGCCTGTAGAAGTGAGTAAAAACATTGATCCCACTGGAAAGGGGGTGTGTGCTAAACTTAATATTAATAATTTTACATTGTTATCACTGTGGTTCTTAATATGTACAAAGCTCTGATATTCACTGTATCTCCTGAAATTATTACATGCCAAATATAACGGTGGTTTCTGATGGGTTTGCTGAAGAAAGAGTAAGGGGATAAACCCATGGAAGCCCATTCCAAGTGGGTCTCTTTCACCATCCCTCAATAAAACCACTTTTGCCTGAAGCAATGTAGAAAGACTGATGGTAACCACCACATCCCGGGATTATGACTACGGCTTTCAATGTTCATGCATGCAGCAAAGGTGACTGAACTCTGTCACTCACCCTGAGGCACAGTGACAGAGAGCTTACAATTGCTGATTCGGAAGGCATTCGTATCTACTGGGTATAGTCCTGTGTCTTTCATAACTTCTTTGTAAAATTCATGAGGCAAGAATGAACTATGTCTGACCCTTCCTTCTCTTAGGGGATGCTGAAGCATGGAAGGAAATAAGGCAGATTAAACCAGTTGTCAATTATGTTTACCTGGTAAACGCCCAATAGAGTTCCAACTTGTCTATCTCCGTGGTCTAGTGACAACAGATTCAAGTCACAAGTTTTCCATCTAAAGAATGACTGCCAGTAGGCCACAAGGAAGACATAAAGGAACATGAGTTGCTTGCTGCATCTAAGAGAACTTGACTCTGCAAGTGTGTGTAGAAAGAGAGCTAAAGCTGTCAAGGATTGCCCTAAAGGGTGAAATAAACTAAGTAATCATAGCCAAGAAGAGGTGGAGATAGAGGTTGGATATGTTTATCATCATCACCACCACCACCACTACCATCAATTTCCAAGTGCTAGGGATCAATCCAGGATCTCACACACATGAAGCATCTGCTCTACCACTGAATTATAACTCCAGCCTATGAAAACTTATGTTTAATCATTTTGGTTCTTTAATTACTTTTTATTATACACTTGTGACATTTGAAATGTGCTCCACAGGAAATTTTCTGAGAGCCAACACAAGATATGTGTTAAATAGAAATTAAGTTCAGTGCCATTATCACTCCAAATCAGTAGGAAGTGAAAGCCAGGGTTAGTGTTGAGAAGTGTACATAGGTTAGTCTAAGATCAAAAAAAAAATCTAGGATTGATTGGTTATGTCTAACACTATGCCAACATGGAGAACAGGGACTTAAGTGCCAGGCTTGTTTTCCACAGAGTAACCTGTATGTCTGAATAGTTGCTAAAAAAGAAAGATACTTTATTGTTATTTTGCTTCCTATGAAAATCAAACCCATCTTGAAGATGGCCCAACATCTGTTCTCAGAAAGAACCAATATTCCATGACTGTGTTTACAGCTTGACACACTACTACAGTTCACAGTTGTTAGGTTTATGCATAAATATTTATAAATTGGGCTCTGTTCAGTTTCACCATGAATTAAGAAATATCAGCATTTAAACTGATATAAATCAACAGGGACCAGATATAAAATATTTTTTGATCTTTGATTTAAAAATGATGCTTTGCAAAAAGAAAAAGAAAAATTACTAAGATATCACAGAAAAAAATCATGTTTAAAATGCCTTTGATTTAAAGATTTTCAACGTAGTACCCCCTTTTATGTTTTCTTAAACACAAAGCCCAGCATGATACTTTCTTAGCATTACTTCATTAGTATTCTTCATAGTCAGCTTTAAAATATAGGGCATATATTTTTACTTTCATATCCAAATGCAAAGTAGTAAGGTCATGGGGACAAATATCACTTTTTTTCATTTTGATTTAAAGTTTTTCTTTTTTATAAATTCAGTTACTTAATTTTACTAAAATTACAATTGGAGAGTAATGGACTTAGTTCAGAATAGCAGGAAGTTAATTACCAGTAGTCAGGTCTTAAAGGGCATCCTAGAAATGGCAGCTTCTTTCTAACTGGTCTGTTTCTCCTTGAAGCTGAATATGACCTTTCTAGATTTGCTCCATACCACCACTCTTCCTATGTTTGATGTTTCTTTCAGAACAATAGAGTTGAGTGGGACAGAGTCCCTACATTCCATACAGGTATGCTTTTCAACCTTTAGAATCATAGTGGTGAGTGCCAATGAATCCACCATGCTGGATATTCAGGATAATAAATCGCAGCATTGGAGTTGGTATTGGTTCTTGCAGGCAGAGGATGTTTGTGCAAATACAGTGTAAGTGGTGTTGAGACACTTCCTCAGTGACAGTACAACAGTTTAATCTCCATAGAAGTAACTTTGTGTTACTCCTATAGAGAAACAATAACAAAAAGCCCTTGGACCTTGGACTTCTTCATTTTTCCCAGCCAGTAGTTTATTTCTTGTCCAGAATATGAACCTTCTGAATATTTTGTTTTGTGTTTGTAGACTAGGTACTTCAAAGAGACAAAATTCCATAATTCTCAATACATTTTTAATACATTACAATGAAAATCTAATTTCCATAATTCCTTGAAATGAAGGATTTTATAATAATACTTAAGAAATTACCCACTTATAATGCTTTTTAAATTTTTTGTATGTGAATTATATAAAAACAAATATGTTTTGTTCAATTGTATTTTCCAACTGGACCACTAATAGATAATTTTAAATGACATAGTCTTTTAATGTTTTAATTTTTCTACCTGGGGATGGCCACTCATCCCAGCTCTGTGTCTTCTTCCTCCAACCTCAGATCTCTGTTCTAAATAGCATCCCTGTAGGCATAAAAGTTTTGCAACTTACTTTTAATGAGGGTTCAACCTCTCCTCTAGCCCACCACCCAGCAAAGCTAGTGGAAGAGAAAAGTTATTAGCATATGTGGGAAGTGGGCCTGTTCACCAATAATTCTTTGGAATCGAGCTTAATCTTCTTTGGCAGCAGTTCAGTCCCATAGCAAACACCAATTATGACTCAGCAGCTGCAGACTAGCTCTCTAGACAGACAGACACCAGGCACGAATCAGCAGCAATAGTTCAGCCCTGAAGAAACCACAGGCCCAAGGAAAGGCCGTGGAAGCAGCAAGCTGCCGCAGGAACTTCATGAGCATTTCTTTGGAGAGTTTCACCCAATGGCTCCGTTACCACAAGTTGAGCTCAACAATGCTATGTAAGGCAAACCAATATATGCTTGTCTGTAGTGAAGAATAGTGAGGTGGAGGTAACTAAACCACAGCTCAGTGTTCGTCTCCCACTGTCTGTGTGGTCACGTTTATTCTCCTTCATCAAGCGGCCTTTCATGTGTCTGCTTTATCAAAACATTCTTTCACCTGTGTCTGCTTCAGGAAAACATTCTTTCACGTGTTTGCTTTAGCAAGATATCCTTTTACCTGTGTGCCCCAGCAAAACATCATTTGACACAACTAGCTTTCCAAAGAAACTAGAAATTTCCACTTCACATCCCTGTTTGGTTATGACCTGTTTATATATAATATGTGCTTGATCAGTGTACTGATACAGGGGGGTACAAGAGAACATTTACCCAGGAAGAGAATACTGAAATATTACATTAATATTACTTTATTAATATTACTATTGCATAAACAACACTAAAATAGACATTATATTTATACCTAGAAATTTATAAAGGAGTGCTCTTACAAAGTCTTTTCAAATTATAGATATGCTTGGAATTCAGTTTAAAACATCCATTAAGATGGAGAATTTGGGCTCTGAATTAATTATTTGGTTAAGTATTCACTTTATTTCAAGATTTCCCACTAGTGATTATGTTTCTTTGGGCAATGTTTCTCTGGTTGTGGTTCCTGAACCTGCAGCCTCAGAATCTCCTAGGAACTTGTTAGGGATACAGAACTCAGACCTACTCTGTCTCTGTGGAACCTGAGGCTCTGGGAGGAGGGTGTGGCAGCCAGTGCTGTAACAAGCCGTCCTGTAGATTGAGCCTTGTAAGTGGGTGACTCAAGCACACACAAACCCTGCACATGCACAAGCCTTTGTGCAATCGATGCCCAACCTTCTGACTGCAACATAATAACATTGACAGATATATTGGGCCACATCTACAGCTATCCTGGAATGCGTATATGGTACAGACCATCTTGGAATTTGTAAAGATTGCATAACAATGGGCTTATGTTTTTTGTTTCATTTTATTTTTTAATTTGTTCTGGGCCTGCCAAATGAGAGCCAGTCCTTTGTGTAAGTGGTATCTATGCATGCTCCGTTTGAAAACTCATGTCTACCAGAAACACATAGAGTCTTCCCAGATATCTAGTTGTTCATTTGATCATAAAGTAAAACCTACTCATATTATTCACATGAAATTGGTCTCAAGGGAAGGCATCAGTAAATTGTGTTAATATTTCTCTTAACCATAATTACATGGCTTTTAGATAAGTCTTTGGTCCCTTTCTAACTTTCCACAGAAATCATCCAAATCCCTTCTATGATGGACTTCATACTTGAACTGTGAACTATACTAAACCTATTCTCCTTTAAACTGCTTTGCTCAGAGTACTTTATAAAACTGAGAAAGAAACTAAAATAGCAAATATTGTTATCCTTTGTGTCCCTATGTCAGGGAAGTTGTAAAGTCACCTCGAGTGCTATGTCACTGTGAGTTATGGGGTTTTGGTGAGGAAGGACTCTTTCCTTATCCTGTGAAGTGTCTATAGGGAGATGACACCATTTACTTACTGTTCCCTGGCTTGGGGCATACTCTGCATTGCCATGGGGCAGTAGCCTGGCTGCTTTGTGTGTTGTTACCCAGCTGGTACTAAAGTAGCACTTCCAGCTAAGTGAGTCATTTATATACTACCAATTGCAGTATATCTTTTCCTGTAGCTGGCAGTGATACTGTGCAGGATTCCACATGCTATGCAAGGCCATTGGAAAATGTAAGAATTATGGTTCTGCTGAAGTGCTGAGGGAAGAGATTGGAAATCCATAGGCTTTTGCTTCTATCCTACTTAAGACAAACCCTTGCCCTCTTCAAAGTCCGTCTGATGTTCTTAGCTAATCACACTGTGGTCCATTAACTTCCCCCAGGGACACACTCTCTCTCTCTCTCTCTCTCTCTCTCTCTCTCTCTCTCTCTCTCTCTCTCTGTGTGTGTGTGTGTGTGTGTGTGTGTGTGTATGGGATTTTTGAGTCAGAGTCTTGAGTCTTGATATGCTGCTCAGACTAACCTGGCCTAGAACTTGATATGCAGCCAAGACTGCCCTAGAACTTGGAATCCTCCTGCCTCTGCCATCTGAATACTAGAATTACAGACCCATACCACCATACTTAGCTTTTTTAAAATAATATTCTTAAAAGGTGCTCTTTGTTCATCATCTCTGCTTATATGCCAAGATTCTCTTTAGATGTACAATTCATTACTCTCTTAGAAAAACTTTTGATGTAGCCTGTTTAGTGATAAACACTTCCAACTTTTGTGTCTTGAAAACTGTCTTGATTCTCCACCCACTGCCTTCTGATTCCTACTGTTTCTATAGAGAGCTTTACTGTCAGCTGAATGGTGCTTACATTTTCTCTCTGATTGTTTTAAAGACTCCTTTCCTTGATGCTCTGTACATTGCTACATTGCATTGGTTCTGCTTCCTATATGCACAACTTATATCCTTTACCAGTTTTAATTCTTAGCCATTATCCCTTCCAATATCTATCACTTGTATTTCTGCGTCTCCTTGTGGGATGCTAATCACTTGTGTGAGAGTTCCCCCTTTCTACTCTCCATATCATGTAACATTCCATTTTCATTTTCTCTCTTTTCCTTTCTCTGAGCTTCATTCTGGATGGTTTGTTGGTTTTCCAGTTCCTTTATTCTCTCCACAACTGCCTATAAAGTATGGCTGAGCACCTCCCTTGAGCTTTCTATAAGAGCAAGGATATTTTTCTCAATTCCTAAAGTTTAATTTGGGGTTCTAAAATGGTTTAGCTTTTTTTGGTCATATTTCTTTCATGTTTACTTTTTGTTTAATTCTTTGTATTTCTTATTCCCTCGTATGTTTTAAACCTAAAATGGACTTCTTTGAGAAGTTTCTGATATGCTACACACATCAGGCCTTTTAAGAATTTTAAAATTACTTATATTCAGCAATTAATAATTTCAGTATCTTATCTCAAGTCACACACTTGCTTGGTCGACTTGCTGACATTCCCTCTACATCCCCTTCACGGTGACCACTGGGGATCATTTTCTATTTGGCAAATCATGGTGGGTTCCTCAAGGGACTAAAATAAAGATGCTTTCCTCCAAAGAGAATTTACATTTGCTCCTTCTGAGAGCAGAGAACTTCTATCAACCTGAGATCACCTAGCTCCAAGAAATACTATTTGTCAGGACTTCAGGGTTAATCTCCTAGAACTTGCTAGAACTGGCACCGCAGTTGTCCAAATGATGCTAGAGTTTGCTCCCAGCATGACCCTGTGTATTGCTTGGCCTATCATTTTTCACTTCTGGTTTGAAGTTTTGTTTTGATGTTTTCCTGTTTATCGTAGTCTTATATGCAGTCTTCTGACTTCCTGTGAGCGCGCCAGTGCAGTCACACTTAGATGCTTAAAGAAGGCTAATCATAACAGCTACCCAGCCTTAGGAATGAGTACCTGACTTTACATATGGAATGCACACACACTAGTAATGCAATAACTTCAGAAAAGTCTTAAAATATTTTGACCCCATCTATCTTAATTTTGTAATAGTCACGCATTCTCAATTTTTCTGGGATTTTTCCATTTAATCCATTGGTCAATCACATTAAATTAAAGCTCCTTACTTAATGACCCTAAATATTCCTTTGCATGTATGAAAATAGAACCTAAAATCTACTTTCTCAAGAAGTTTTGGTATCCAGTATACATTTGTTCTCTTAATCATTTTTAAGTTGAATATCTAAATGACATTTTTATTTTAAGCATTTATGACAACGATTTTCTTAAAGAGCCAGACACTTGGGATGTGGGCATGTACTGCAGCTACTGGACTCTGCTCTATTAGTATAAAAGCAGTGAGACAGGATGTAAACAGATGGAATGTGGCTGGCTTCCAATTAGACTTTTATTACAGACCCAGGTGGTGGGTCCATGCACTCTACTTCGTTGACCTCTGTCTCTTCTAAACTCTGAGGCAAGTCATTCTGTATACTGACTCTCTACTCATCCTCACTTTAGAGAGTTCTGCTTCTCACGTAGCCCATGTAGCTTACAGCAGCTCCTAACAATTATGACAGTAATTCTCACATGTTCACTTAGCCTCTAACTGCCTAGCTTCCAAAAGGAATGAAAGCTCATGAGTGTAGGAATGGTACACATTCTCACCTCAAACCAGCACTTAGCACAGTACCTGTGATAGCCCAGGTAGCTTCAGGAGGCTGGCACTGTAATTAGACTACACACTTGCCCAAACAGCTAATATGGGTCGTCTACGATTGAGTAGATCTCACAAAGTCTTACTGCTAAGAAATAGCCTGCTTCAGGTTCAATCTGAGGTAGATCTCTCTGCAGATGCACAGTCCCTGTGTGCACCCTTGGTTTCTTGGTCCTGTGCAAAGATGAAGAACAAGGCACTCCAGCTATTCTTGGAGCTGGGTCATGCAAGCAAGAGGTGGGGGGTGGCGAGATGGAGTTACAGAAGCATGGCATTAGTATCGAATGAGGCAAATGAGCTGACTCAAGTTAACCAGGAAAGGATCAGTTACCAAATTGCAACAGCCCCACTGTTAAGGTACAGCAGTATGATCCAGGGTCAAAACAGTTTCATGCCAGCGGGATCCCAGTGTTCATGGCGTGGTGCAGGGAAAGTAAGTAGGAAGGTTCCATTCTCAGTGGAGATCTAGGGCGGAGCAAAGTGCCCCAGCTTATCCAGGAGGTCTGGCAACCATTAAAGAGAAATGACTTCCTAAATTCTAACTGACAGGGGGGCTGAGTGCATTGTGCCATCCAGGATGTAGAGCCCCCATATGCAAGGAAATGGATATGCTTTCAAAACTCGTGGGGTCTCTCCGCTTTGTCCCAAGCCTGGGAATGTAATGTGGAACTTTTTTTTTTCTTTCAATCTTTCAAACAACAATTTGAAAGAAAGTTAACTTACTTTTCCTAGGATTGTGGGAAGCTGTGTTTTGCTTATTAGTCAGTGGAAAATCGATACAACTAAAATATGTTTAAACGTAAGCTGGCTAATAGAACAGGCTCATGGCAGGAAAATAGACCATTTGAAGCAAATCAACCATTAATTTCATATGTATTACTTAAGAAAAGAGAAAACATGGAAGTAAAGTGAAAGTGACATGACGGCCCATCTGAAATATCCAGTGAATGTAACATAAAAGAATTGTCCGCTGTGATTTCGTGAGCTCAGACAAACCATCAGAGCTAACTCTCAGGGCCTCACAATAACCGTGAGCTTAACCGAGCTCTACAGAATTATGCCATTAATTCTCTGGAAGGCACCAACCACAAATAAATACTTATTATTTTGTCAGAGTAATAATCCATGGGCTGAACAAAATGTGTCTAGGTGTAATAGCAGCTAGCAGATAACTGATGTAGCCGTTATGAACTGTAATTAAAGAGAAAGATGCAGCCTGCCTGTATCCTCGCATCTATCAAAGATGCAGCCTGCCTGTATCCTCGCATCTATCAAAGTCGTTTGTACCCCACAATGGATATTTATTCGGACACACTCCTTAATCTTTTAACCTTTATCATTTATATGCAATTTATCATTTTCTGAAAAGAATACTTGAATTACAATGAAATCACATGTGTGTGCACCCATGTGCACACCATGGATTCAGATATACAAAACGTAATTAACAAAACTACAAGTTGAAAACAAAATCCCTGAAAGCCTGGAGGAAATCACTCTTTCAGCCCCAGAGTCTATTATAATTGTTGCAATTGATCATCCAGTTGGGCCCACGAATACCTGGCAGCCAGGGTAAAAAAGGGCAGCAGAATAAATTGTACCATTCTTGTTACTGGAAAGGAGGAAATGGACTGGTTTGTGGAGATAGAAATTTTCCTGGCACTGGAGAGCCAGGAGGTTCTTATGCCTCATTTTCTATAGGAGTATTGAACCACATAATGGATAATGTCCTCCCCAGCCCTTTCCAGCCAGTGCAGATGTGGTTTTCATAGAACCGTCTTTTGCAACAGCATCCAAATACAAGCTGAACTCATGTCATTAAGGTATACAGAGAAAGCCCACTGAGAGTGTGTGGGGGGTTATTTCCATGTTGTGAAAAGTGCATGGGTTTGCTTTCAATACATATTTTACAGGTCTAGAAAGAAACTCTAATTTGTGTGTCTATGCTGCTGAAACCTGGCACTATTTGTATATGTAGGCAAATTCCCTATAGAATGTGCCCAGCCTGCTCTTTTAAATGCACCCACTCATAATCTACTTCACTTCTTAGTGACAGTAGAAACTAGCGTTCAAGTTTTGCTGTCACCTTTGCTCTCTTGGTTCATGAATAATGTACTGGGGTAAGTTGGTTAACTATAGACAGAGGCTTTCACAAACTTGGCCATTCATTGGAAGGGAAACACTATCCCTGTTAACCAATAGGTCTCAGTAGAAGGCTCTATATTTTAATTTTCTTATTAGTTTTGAGTTTTGATGTTCTTATTAACAGTGATGTTCTGTTGTTGGTTTGTGTCATCAGTATGTCAAAAGAACTTGCATTTATAATAATCTAAGGAAAACTGTCTAGAGGTTGGTGAATCTCTCACAACTGCTTGAAGTGCTAGCGGAGGAAGCCTTCCCATGGAATTTGGTAAAATCTTTGGATATTTTGCTTTCTCTGAGGCCACATTAGTCAGTGGTGACTGCCCACTTAAAACATTATTCAACGAGTGTCTTCACATGATTGTTTCCACCGACCTGCAGGTTCCACCTTAGCACATCTGAAAGATGTTGGCTGTCTGAATGTTGGAATTTTTCTGTCTGTGCCCTTCTTGTAAATTCTATTATTGTCAATATTTATAAAGTGCCTAGAAGACATGAAAATGCACCCAATAATCTCAACTCAGACTAATCCTTCTCCATGGCCCCAAACATGGACCTGTAGCATCACAGAGCATAGTTCCTCCCTCTTTGACAGGAAATACATGAGCTTCTGGGTATCAATTTGACCTTCCTGCTCTAATTTCTTAGTTACCAATGTTTTACTCTGTATCTCAGTGTCCGTGTGGCTTTCTGGTCTCTGTAAGACTCTGTTTCTTAGTGGCACCTGGTTTTATTGAGGCCATTGGCTATCTGCCAAGGTCTTGCTTTGCCTTCTTAGCCTTCATTAGCTTGGCCTATGTTTTAGGAAATAATAGGTGGGAGAGCTTGTCAGAGTCTTGGTTTGCATAAGTATGCTCATTTCTAATCAACTTCATGTTACCACTGTTTCTTGGATGCTGCCTTGGATATTGTCCTTATTGCTGAGACAAAGCATCTAACTAAAACAGCTTAAAGAAGGAAGGGTTTGTTCATTTGTTTGTTGGTTTGTTTGTTTGGCTTTCAGTTCAAAGGAAAATCCATCATGGTGGCAAAGACATGGCTGCATGACTATGAGACATTGTTGGTTAGGCTGTATCCCGGAGTTAGGAAGCAGAAAACAGCCAAAGCAGTGCTCAGCTCTCCTTTCCTTTCCATGCAGTCAGGGATCACAGTCCATGGAAGGATGCCGAGTATCTTTAGGATAGGCCTTGCCACCTTAATTAATCAAATCTAGAAACTCTCCCAACAACATGCTCAGAGATGTATCTCAGTGTGATTCTAGGTCCTGTTGAGTTGACAATAACAATCATCACTCGTCTGCACATTTCACTGTTGCATTTAGTAGTTGAGAACTTGGACTCACAAGGACATTTATTCAGCAGTGCTTACTGGAGCCCCACTTGAACTGAACCCAGTGGGTATGATATGGTGCTAGGATGGAGGCTGCTCAGCTCTCTTAATTTCAGCCGCACAGTTCTCTAAGCAGGACAAAGACATTTGTCAACACTAAGATGATTTATCAGTATGGCAATTGGTGGCCTCATATTTGAAGAGGCTTTAATGTCTATTTCCTAGAGCTAAAGAACTCCATCTCAGCCCTCTGCCTCTCTGCCTACTGCCAGTATTGGAAAGACTGGAGATTTCCTTTTTAATTGTCCATATTTTGCTGAGTTAGCAACAGCAGTGCAATTTACCGAGTCTTAACCTCTAACACTGCAAGGGGGAGCCTGTGAAATATTGCCCAAGCCTAGCCTTGGTTTAGCCATGAATTATGCATTGTGTATTTAGACTATTCTGCTGTTATAGTCTGTTTATCTGTTGACTTCCACTAAGATTTAAGGTTTTGTGGTACTTAATAACTTGCTTTATTTTGTTTGACATGTATTTTATGTCCTCCATGTGCGTGGATACATAAGATACACAGTCGTGGGCGAGGGTCGAGAGAGAAAGCCCAGCCCTGACGGCATTAACTTTGAGAACCCAGGGGTGAAAACTTTCACATACTCTTCATTCTTGCAGAGTTCCGAGTTTTCCCTCCCT
This sequence comes from Grammomys surdaster, assembly GCF_004785775.1. Taxonomy (NCBI): domain Eukaryota; kingdom Metazoa; phylum Chordata; class Mammalia; order Rodentia; family Muridae; genus Grammomys; species Grammomys surdaster. Next base: position 3,314,312 of record NW_021620795.1, read on the forward strand.
ACACCATGAAATAGTTAGATAAAGGGAAAGAAAATGAATTGTAGCCCCTCCTGTTTCTGAATGTTGCCTATTAATAGTGGTCCTTAAACTTAAGGCATCAAAAGGCTTTCGGTTAATTCAGCATCAGCCACAAATACAAATCTCACTGTTTCAGACCATATTGTAATTTTTATTCTGTTTATTCATTGGCCCCATAGGCAAAGCTTTTAACCTGGTGGGTTAATGGAGCTTTTATGTGTCTTCCAAATAAGGGCAGTATTGAGCCAGTGAGATGACAGTGGATTTCAGTTTGATCTTAAAATGTTTTAAGCATTTTTTAACCTTCACAAGTTTGTGGTTGTAACTGTTAAAAAAATTAAAAATAAAAAATTAAAATGTTCATGTATAATATAACTTATTACATTCTGTTGTCAGACATGTAGAGGATATAGAAATATACACATCCTTCATATATATTTATTTGCTTGTATTTTTATTTTTAGAGACTGAGTCTTACCTTGTAGCCTATGATAGCCTCAAACTCAGGATCTCTCCCTCAGCTTCTGGATAAGAAGTGTGAGGTATCACAACTGACTTTTTATGTCTCTTTATATGTAATGATTATGTCTGGATAGCTTATAATCTTATTTTTCTTCCTGATTTCCATTCTGAATTTTATAAATAATCTTTATCAAAGCAGAACTGTGATCCTGTAAAAACTGTTTCCACATCCCTTCCTTCACCATCATCCTCTTTCCACCACCAGTGCCTCTGAAGTCTGGGGAAAAAAAAAACAAACAACAAAACAAACAAACAACAACAGCAAAATAACCCCTCCTTTCCTGGCTCTGTTCACATGGCCCAGGTAAGCATATTCACAGGTGTGTGAGCTGCCATGAAGGACTCTTCTCCTCACCCTTCATGAAATCCTCACTGACTGAGAGCATCTAAAGCTAAGCTGCTTCTCACACCTTCTTGCTCCAGGGTACCCAGTCAGTAGTTTGGAACCCAGGTTTTGAATGGAACCCAACCTGAACTCCTTGCTAGACTTGCTTGTGTTTAAGTAGACAGCAGAAAGGGAGACAAATGTTCACTGAGGAGCTCCTATGCATTTCCCCAGCAAGCATGGCTCTGTTTAGCACCAGGCTCTGATGATGTCTGCTGACAGATGGGCCATCTCAGCTTCTAGCTCCAGTGAGCTCACGGTCCAGCTGGGATGTGGCTTGGTGACTGGATTGGATTTCCTCAGAAGCAGGCCTCTAAGGATCTGGTCTGAGTGCAAGTTGCTTACCCAGAAAAACAGAACGCAGAGGCGCTCACCTGCTGTCTTCCTTCCACCATGAGCTGAGGACCATTCTGGACGAGCAGCAGTAATGTTCAATGTGCCTAGGTTATGCGTACAGGGCATGTCAAAGGACAGTGTTAAGTGGAATCACAGGTATCTGCTACAGGACTGTGCTGATGAGAATTGCACTAGTGATTGCCCAGGATATGAAGGAAAGGCGTTGACCAAGGCAGCTGGGATGAGGATCCATCTTTGTGACTTGAGTGTCAGAGAGGCTACAGACCATGGATAGACCGCAAGGAAACCTATCCTAGAAGCATGGCAGTTGCTTGAGATGTGAAGTCAAGCAGAAGTAGGTGCAGCAATCTGCAATAGAATGAGTATCTCAGACAGAGAGAAGCATAAGAGCTTCCATTGGGCTGGAGTGTGAGAGAGGTGAGCAGGGCCAGATACACAGAAGTCAGATCCTCTAAGTGCTGGAATCCACAAAAGACTCCAGACATTATCCCATGGGCAATGCAGAACCATGGATGCATTTTAGGTGTGGACATTATGGTGATTAGGTTTGCATTTGGGGAAAATCCTTGTGGCTTCATTTAAGGAAATGGAGAGAGGACCACAGCTGGGGACAGGAAGCCCACCTGAGAATATACTACAGTTAGCCAGAGCAGTTAGGCTCACACATTGCTCTCCAACGACCAGAGGATGTCTCCGGGCCAGCACTTCCCACTGCTGTCTACACTGGCCACCAAGTCACATCCTGTTGATGCATCTTGGACTCATCAAGAGATACAGACAGTGACTTTTGTCTTTCTGCAAACACAGGAGCCCTTTTTATCCTCCAGGTTTCTTAAGTAGGGAGGCTTTCGTTCTTTTCAGGGAAAAGGTGGCTGGATTTCTTTTGAAATTTTATCTAGTTTATTACCACCAGATAAAACAATGTTTCTTTCTCTTCCAGTGCTCCTAGTAAATTCTTCTCAGGTGTATTTAGGGGGGAATAATAATGGGGTTTCAGACATAATACCACACTGTGACTCTAGCCCACTTCTCACTCAACAAAGGATTTTCTTTCAATCATTTTCAGTGTGTTTTCCTCAGCTTAGACTTTGTGCTGGCTTCTTGGCTGAGTGTACAGTGTTTTTGTGCATCTGGGCTGTCTTTTTGCCTTGTCTGTTGAGGGGTATGCCTCTAGTCCAGTAGCTTCTCAATCTGTGGGCCACTACCCCTTTGGGTGTCAAACAACCCTTTCACAGCTACACAACTGCAGTTGTGAAGTAGCAATGAAAATCATTTTATGGTTGGAAGTCATTCTGACATTAGAGATGCATCCTTAGGATGGTTGGGAACCACTGCTCTAGTGGAACATTGACAAGTATAAATGGCCTAATAACTTGCTGATGGTGCTGATCCTTTACTGTTAGCATCTCTAGATACTTAGAAGATGCTCTGCTTCCCTGAGGACTTAGAAAAACATAGTGTCCATGGCCTCACAAGACAGTTTGCCAAGTCTTGATTAAGCTATTACAGGCAGGTTTTATGCTTCATGTGTTTAGACAAGATCTTCTATAGCCCAAGCTGGCCCTTGAACCTGAGATCTTTGTATACAGGCATGTGCTACCATGTTGGCTTCAAGGGTTTTTATATTTATAACGTTTGTATTGATTCTTTGAGAATTTCCTACATGCATACGATGCATTTTAATCACACTCACCCCTCCCTCCCCCTCTATCCCCTTCTGGATCCACCCACACACATAGAATACAATTGAAGACATCTGGTAATAACCACAAGTAGCAAGCCTTGGGCTAGTGGCATGTCCGTGGAGTGCAGCATTCTGGATAGGAGCAAACTGTTATAAGATACTGCCGCAGGGATGAGTTCAACCAGCATACTAATGACACAGGCTTTGAGGAGATAAAGAGAAGTGTGTGGGACCCTGCATGGTACAAATAGACCAAAAGAAACCCATAGAAAACTGGACAGTGTTTTCCACGTTGAGGAGTTACTAGAAGGGACATAAGAAGTCTCTAGGGTATAATTGTATTTTATGTCTTCAAATGTACTGGGTCCACATATATGATCATTTTGTGAAAATTCATGGAACTATGTATACTTACAATGTATGAAAATTCCTACATGTAGGCTGTTCCTCAATAATTGTTTACTTAAAGCAAATTCAAAAACAGAAACTATAGGCCATCTGAACTGAACACAGTTGATCCTAAGGGCTAAGTGGCGGGTCCATGTCAGAAGTGTCTCAGGGTGGAGAGGAAACTTGCAGAAGGAGAAGGGGCAGTTTCTAGAACACGCATATTCTTCCCCCTTAAGAATCAAAAGGTCTTAGGCCTTGGAAAGGCCCTGCCTTTCAGAGGCTGCCATGAGACTTCTTTGGGGTTAAGTTCTGATCTGTTTTGCAAGACTTGACTTTGAAACTCCTTTGAAGCTATAGAAGTAGTAATTCCAGGGAACGCTGACGGCTCAGTAGAGATTCAGTTTGAACCTTTGCCATTTATCGAAAAGGATTGCTTTTTCTTCCTCGTTGAGGTTTAGCATCTAAAATAAAATGTAATTAAATGTTAAGAACTAGAAGATAAGGCAACAATGAATGAAAAGTTAATCATGAACTATTCTGCTGCGTAAGAAATAACTGAGAAGTCAACACAAGTCCCGTGTGACTGAGGGCAATGAAGATAGTAATCATTTTTAAAGCATCCAGAGAGTGAGATTTTCCTAACTTTTCCCACAACACTCATGGTTAGTCTTGATACACATATGCTGTTTTTAGCCTCACTTTACAGATGAGGAAATTAAAGCTCGGAGACATTTCTTACCTAAAGTCATGAGAACTGGTATTAAAGCAGGTAGTCTGCCTCAGCTTATGTTATATGCATAGATATTCCAGTGTAGGGCTATATATCATATTTCCCTGTAGAATACTAGGGATGCTAAGTGCACCAGGAGTGGCCTTCCTAAGAGTTGAGCTTTAATTGAGCACGTTTCTTTCTAGACACAGTTCAGTAGTATTTTTCATTATTCTTCATCTTGAGGGAAATGTTGCCATTGATTTGGATGGAGGTTACTCATCTCACCCTCTCTTCTAGCCAGTGCCAAAACCCATAGCCAATACTCCCAAACCAAGCTGCATGTACTCAGAATGACAGAGCCAGTGGTAATGGTTTGAATGAAAAAAAATGTCCCTTTCATCACAGGCTCATGTATTTGACTACTTGATCCTCCATGATGGTGCTGTTTGGGAAATCGTGGAAGCCTTTAGACATGTGACCTAGCTAATAGGCATAGGGTCTTTGAGATGAGCCTGGAGGGTTATAGGCTGCCTTCCTTCTCTTCTGTCCCCCAGCCCCCAGTTCCTGATCCTCTGAGGGCTAACAAGCTGTGCCACAAGCTCCTTATACATGGTCAGAACTCCATTTGTCATGTTTTCCCTGCTATGACAGATTATATCTCTTTAAATTATGAGGAAACATAAACCTTTCCTTCCTTATGTTGTTTTTTGAGAAAAGTAACAAACAGATATTATTTAGGCCATATGATTTTTACCTTTCCAAGCTCCCCCCGCCCCGCCACTTAATCCTAATTGTACTTACCCAACACAAGTTTATTGACAGGACTAAAAAAGATATTTATGTGATTTGCATAGCACAGCACCCAGTTCATCAGAAAATTACAGATATGATTATATGTCCTCATAGGTGGCAATAAGGGAACATCTTGCACAGATCCCTACACACAGACACTTGGAATTATTTGTAAGTCCTTATTTTAAAATAGAGGCCAAACTCTTTGTGTCTTTAGAATATAATGAGTATTCATAGACATTGGCACTTAGTGGGCAATTGAGTCATTTTTCGTGGCTCAATATGTAAAAGGCTCTGAAATCATGCCCAAAATGTATGGATAGTCTACATTTCAGTTGCTACTCTGTGCCATTACAATGCAATGCACACACACTCCACAGCAGGGTGAAACTTGGCTGAGCCTTTTATTAGATTTGGAAAGGAAAGGATAATGGTTCCACTGTAAGTTGGCACTTCGCAGGCTTTGTGTGACACACTATGGTGAGTTTAGCTCAAGTGATGAATGAACTTAAAAATGTTTCCACATCTAAAACAGATGTACAAGCAGGATCTACAGCAGTAGTCAATTCATGAATGAGGAAAATAAATGAAAGGATAAAAACACACTTCAAGATCTAAGTCTTTGCTCAGTATTTTAACCACATGGCTGATTTCAAAGTCCTAGTATCACTGAGATGGAAGAGAAGTAGCTGGCACCTTGCAAGAAATTTCTTGTGACCTTCTTATGTTAAAGAAGCCATCAGAAACAATCAGTATAAGCTCAGTGAAGCAGGGGAAAATAGAACTTCTGAGGTAGAGCCCCTCCTCAGGGTAGGGCTGCCTCTGTCCAGAGCTGACCTAGTTGAGATAGGATGGCAAAATGTGGGGCATTTCCAGGTGGCCTGATGGGACAGTATGGGTAGAACATGCTTCAGGAGTTGGTCTTACTGACTTTTTGTTAGCACATTACAGACTACCCTTCCTTGCCAGTGGGGTCACCAGGATTCCCAAGTGTTGAGGGCAATTTGCTGTTAATGGTTGCAGAACCTTGACTAGTTGTGACTAGTCACTAAGGTGAATATATTCATGTCAGGGCCACAGTGACCAGCTGTTGTCCAACCATGGAGACAGCAAGAAATTTGAGGCTCAAGTTTACAAAATCAGAGTGGAGGTCAGCTGAAGGAAAGAACTGAGGAAAGCAAGTGCAGACATCCTAGAACACTATAAGCTAGGCAGTTCTTTTGTTGCAGTAAGTTGAAGAGAGATTTGGAGAGCGATCAAAGAATGATGCTAACTTGTAAAGCTTTGTTTATCACGTAAATATTCAGTGAATGAGTCTGGAGATGCAGAAAATGAATTTTCCAATCAGGAACTATTATAAGGTTTCCGCTAGTACTCTGAGCATCTCTCCTCTATACATTCGATCATCAGTCTTGTTGGGCAAGTGCTCTTTCCAGTCTCTTCTCAACACTTACATCTGTGACAGCCTTTCCAAGAAGTCTTCTCTAAAGATGGAAGGAAGTTCCCCTTTATATCTCTCACTTCATGTTGAGATTTGGTCTATGGCTACATATTGTAACGATAATTCTCTACCAGAAGGTCTAGGCCTACGAGTGACTTCTCATGTTTACAAGCTTTTGTTTTGTAAACCTCATTCCTTGATTTAAAACTATCCTGTTAAATAAAATTGGCTACAGCCAATTACTCAAGGGATTAGAGGTAAGTGGCTTAGGAGTGACCTGGTTGGAGGAGGAGAGACCTGAGGAGTAAGAGAAGAAGAAGGAGGAGGAAGCTGCAATGAGGGGAGAAGAACCATGAACACATGGTCAGGAGAAACAGCGAGTATCTGGTGTACATTGCTGGGGAGGTAGCCAGACCTGCAGTTAGAAGAGTAGATTAGGGGTGACCCCTAGTAATGGTCAAAGCCAAATAAAATAACCATAGTCTGAGTCTCATTTATTTGTAAGCTAAAATGGTTTCTACTACAACCACATTGTACCATGCTTCCCACTCTGTCCTTCTCTTCTTTTTAGGGGTTAAAATATAGTTGTTGCCAAGCAACACACAGTGAAACCTAGTATGCTATGAGCTGGTCTATCCTTTCTTGGTACTTGGCAGGTGCTACCTGAGGGCAGGGAACTAGCATGTGGAGTTGGGGACGTGGTCCAGTAAGTAAAGTGCTTTGTGGTGCAAGCCAGAGGACCTGAGCTCTGATCTGCAGCATCTATGGTGCTCTGGTTCTATGACCCCAATGCTTGGAAGGAAGAAATAAGAAAATTCCTGTTGTTCTTCCACCAGCCAGGCTTGCCAAGTCAGTGAGTCCCAGAGTCAGTGAAACACTGTCAAAAATAAGGCAGAGAATAACAGAGGAAGACACATGACATCTGAGTTCCATATACATGGCCATCTATATGAACACACACATGCACATGTACGTGCACACGCACCCACCCACCCACCCACGCCCCACACATACACACTACACACATAACACACACACATACACACATACACACACACACACATACACACACATACACACACCACTGTACACCAATGTAAGAACCAATCCCTTACATATACTGATAGACAAAAGAGGACTTCATGGAGATGGTATGCTAACAAAATCCAGAAAACCTAGAAAATGTAAAAGGAACAGGGAAATTGTCAATGCTAAACCATAGGGAACAAGGAAAGGTTCCTGAGGTATCCATGGATGAAGGGACCTCGAAACAGTGAACAGACCACCTCCTGGGCTGAGCTATAGCTCAGGGGTGAAGCTCTTGCTTCCTATAAGCAAAGCCCTGGATTTGATCTCCAGCAACGTGAAAGGGGAAAAGGGGTGTAAGAAAGAAAACTAGCTGACAGCCTTGAACCTTTTTCTGCTGCAGTAATTTATGAGTTTCTAGGAAGTATTTCTAAGCCTCACAAGTTCTGTTGTTGACACGAGGTCCTGTATCCTCACCAGGCAGCCTTTGTTACACAACTTGGAAACCAAAGTGAAGCCATTTGACAAGCTCTGTAGGAAGGAACTCTATGCTTTGGGGAGAACACAGGAGTGATGAACTTCTGTGACATTTTCTGTAAGTTTTAAATCTCCTGTGAAAGAAATTTATTTCCCTATCAGCCCCACTCTCAGGCTCTGTGGAAATCTAGGTTGTAGGGTCACAAAAGCAGGGAAAACAAAATGAGAGATTTTCTTATTTAAAAAAAAAAAAACAAAAAAACCTCAAGTACAAAGGATTTTGCCTCCCTTTATATAACGTGTAAGAAATATTTCCTAGTTTTGAATAAATAAAGTTATTCTTTTCTTCTCTACAATGAAAATAACCCCATTTAGCAGAGTACTGTCATCATGTGAACTTGTTTTTACTGTGGTCATAGTAAAATACTGACATGCAGTACTCTGCAATGGTTGAGAGGAAGGTCAGGAAGATGTGGGAACCCAGAGCACCTTAGGAATGTGACAGTTCTAGCTTGTGACTTTCCCCCCTTCTATTTTAAAAAAAGTATTGTTTAAAAATTCTGAGATAAAGTTTTGCATGTGGCCCAGGCTATTTCACCAAATGTTCTTCCTATCTTAGCCTCCTAGTGATGGGAATGAAGGGATGCACCATTAGATCTTACACTCTCTACAATGGCTACCTCTGGCTTTTCGTTTTGCCCCACTCTAGGGAACCTTAGGAATGTCTATCTGGTGTGGTCACCTGAGGAATAAATGATGACACCTATCCCAAACAGATAATTCTTTTTCATACTGTCATCGATGGCATTCCCTAACCTTAGGCTCAAATGGTGGGCATACTGAGAAGACACTGCCAGTCTGTTCTTACTTTAATTTGTAGATAATAATGATATTTTAAAATAGGATCAACATGAGATCTTCTCTAGGGATATCATTCTAGGAGAAAGAGAACATTTTTTTCAAACAGTAAATTCCACATCCATCATTCCTTGAGACTGGATCAAATAAGTACACCAGAGTATTTAACAAAGATAAGCTGCCAGGCTAAGAATAAATATGCTTTTTAATGTGATAGTGCATTCTACTTTGGGGCTACTTAACTGGGTTCTTTTATCTCCCACCCTTCCAACACTTATTTCACCCTAATCCCTTCTAACCTCCTAACACTAGGTAGTAGAGAAAAGCTAGAGGGGAAAGGGAGTGTAGATTGCTTTAGGCTACTTCCTGGTGATTAGAGGCATTGAGTTCCTAGAGGAAAGCCCAATATTCATGGTTGCCATTTCTTCAACCAACAATTCAGCAAAACAACAACCTGCAATCCAGCAAATCAGTAAACAGCAATCCAGCAGTAGCAAATGCAGCAGCAGCAGTGGTGGTGGCAGTGGAGACAGTGGAGGCAGTGGAGGCAGCAGAGGCAGCAGAGGCAGTAGCAGCAGCTGGGGGAGCCACAGGGGCAGCAGCAGGGGAACAGCAGCCACCCTAGCCCCTCTATGGGTTCTCATATTTCTTCCCTCTCAACAATTCCCCAAAATTCCAAACATCTGCAGTGGGCAAAAATCACACCCCTCCTAGAGCACAAGACAAATCATAGCAGCTGTGGACAATCTCAAGCAGCTATCTAAAACAAAAACATAGTCACAACATAACTGGGCTTTTGAAGAAATCAAAATTCTCTCTACATGATAGTTCAGAAGGTACCAGCTTACCCATGCTCTATAAGAATGCTTGTCTTGGGTCACAGTCTTGACTTCTCCCTTTTACCTCTGATCTTGGTACTATAAATATTGCCCCTATTTTATTCATGGGAAAATGGAGGCACAGACTGGTACTATGCTAGAGTGACCATACCAGCATTGGAGCTAATGCAGCCAGCCTGCAGAGCTCATAGTTCTTACTAAGCACATTTTCTCTGTGTGAAATGGAGTAATTGGGGGGTTGCTCCATCATGGTAGGATGGGGTGAGTACCTCTGGGTACCTCTTTGTGGAGGAATGTTTGCAGCTGTGGATGGAGATTTAGTCCTCTGATGCAGGACACATCTGGTTACAACTCCCAGGAGAGTGCCACATTTTGGAACCTGGCTTTGGTGCCTGCCAGCTGTATCCACTTACTATTTGGTGACCTTACTCTTTTAGAAAATAAGGATAGGAGCAGTTCTAATTCGGGGCAGAGTCCTGATTCAGTGAGAGTTATAGAGAAGTCCTTTTATCTAAAGTTCAGAAGCTCAAGTTTTAACTGTAGCTCTTATTATCACGTTGCCACAGTAACATCTTGTCATGGCAACATCTTACAATCAGGCCAATATTCATAATTAGACCACTCGTTAAGTTTATTAGAAATCCATGCTTAGAAAATGTCCTCAGGAATGACTGTGGGGAGATTAGAACTCAGGAAGAAAGCTTGGAGGCTAGTTTGAAAGACTTCAAAGATTGGTTCTTGTATGTTGCCATCAAACCCCTGGTCCATGGTTAGACACTTAGTAGAAAGTTGCCTCAGTGACTGCCTTGTAAGTCCTGAACTGCTTTGGTGTTTAAATCTCTTTCATCCTTTGAGTAACTTTCCATTTTTGAATTTAAGGGCAGTTTTATGACTTTAGACTTTCTGAAAGATGGAAATTGAGCAAGGAACAAAGACACGAGGGAAAGCATTTTAAAAAATGAAATGAGGCCATCTTGTGAACTTGAAAACTCACAGGCAAAAGGCTCCACCCCCAGAGCTCCCCTAGGGTCAAAGGGAAAAGTCTTGGAATGTTTGCTGACACCAGTCTGGAGAGCAGGCCTGGCAGGGAGGACCTGTGGTTTGGGGGGCTTTGGAGTAGAGTTCCTTTCCTAGTGCCTCTCCTGCCAGCATCTAAGGGCTACATACAGTCTCATATGCAGAACCCTGGAAAAGGTCCCAAGGGCAGGCCTGAAGCTGAAGCACACTGGTGGGTGTGGGATGTCCTCTGCAAAATGTCACAGCCCTGAGCATCTCTCTGTAGACTGCTGTTGCTGCCTCAGCATTATTTTGAATGTTGACAGAGTCTCTACTATGGCAGAGTCAGACCTCTTTGTCCAAGGTTTCACACAAAGTCTTGGGTGAAAGCCCAAATCAACATGCAGGACAGAATGTCGAAATGTGTTTGGGTGACATACCACAACCTGAGGCCACAGATGTCAGTTCTGACTTCCCTAATGGGCCCTGTTGCTGTTCTCTGGTTAGGGCCACTATGAGTTAGGAAGGTCTTATCCCTCATGCAGTACTCCTCTTGGGGACATATTGCTTCTGACATAAAACAGAACCCCAACAGCATGGAAGAAATTTGCCACAGCTATTGTTAGGACCATGGCAGACCCATATGGACCCAGTTCCAGGAGCCCCAACTCCAGCAGTTATGTGACTTTGGGCAAAAAATACATCTATAAATGGGTACAGAATTGGTGTGTACCAAACAGGAGAGCTTTCGGGGTAGGAAAAGAAATATAAACATAAAATGGTCACCTTTACACAAAGGCTAGCATACATAACACAAATAATGAATCATAAATTTAAGGAAAATCTGTCACTTTTTAAGAATTGATTTTAATTTATACATATTTTTTTATGTGGGCCTCTGCACATGAGTTCAACTGCTGTAGAGACCAGAAAGAGGGTGATGGATCCCCTGGAACTGAAGTTGCAGGCAGCTGTGAGCCACTGCATGTGGGTTCTGGGAGCTGAACTCAAGTCATCTGGTGGAGCAGCAAGTGCTCTTAGCCACTGAGCCATAGCTCCAGCCCCCGCCTCCTTCTGTGCAGGCATTATGGCTTAGAGCATTCATTTATGTTATATCTCAAATTGAATTCACCAGGACTTTCTTCCTTTACCTATCAAAGCTATTGCAAGTTTTAAAATGAAATTGTCAGGCAGCCTATGTTTCTGAAAATCTTTAAACAGCCAAAATCAGAATGTCTATTCTTGAAAATGTAAAAGTATTCTCCTGTTCAATAACCCAATACCAGGGCTCTTTTGGGATAATTATTTGACAATATTTTTACATTTATTTCATGGATTTCATGGTCATGACATTATATGCCCATTTTGTTTCGTGGCTTTCATAGCAAAATTTTATTATGTTTGGTGTATTTCCCATCTCACTCATGTAGAGCCATCACTCCAGGATCTTACCTGTTATGGTCACTTGTTTTTTAGACACTTTGTAATTGTTTGAATTCTATCTTTGCCCAATCCCCTTTATCTATTCATAGATTCAGCTCTATGAGAAGCAGGGCTTTTGTCAACTGACCTCTTTGTCTGTCTGGTTGGTTGGTGGTTGGGATAGAATCCTACTATGTTGCCCAGGCTGGACTCAACCTTGTTGCATAGCATAAGTTGGCCTTCACAGCAGAATCCCCTGCCTCAGTCTTCTAATTCTAGTATTACACTGTTTGACTTTTATTCTCCAGTTGTTGCTGTGTGACATACTTTCATTAATCCATTGTCTACAAGTCTTCTCAGTGATTTGTCTGTTCATATCTTTTGTCCATATTTTAGCTGTTACAGATTCTCTTCTTAAATTGATAAAGTTACATTTTGGACACAAATTTTTACCTAAAATCTGCTGATCTACGTGTCTTTTCTCTCACACTCCAAATTGCATGTTGTCTTGCCAACTGTTAGTTTCAGTTGTATATTGTTGCTTTTGTCTCACAAAAGACCTCCTCGTAAAACTTACTCTATTATGGGGGACTGGAAAGATAGCTCAGTGGTTAAGAGCACTGGCTGTTCTTCTGAATGTCCTGAGTTCAATTCCCAGCAACCACATGGTGGCTCACAACCATCTGTAATGGGATCCCATGCCCTCTTCTTGTGTGTCTGAAGACAACTACAGTGTGCTCATATAAATAAATAAATTTTCTTTTTTAAAAAACTTACTCTATTTTTAAGGTTATGTTATTCTCAATCTTTACCTTCATAGCATCTGAGTTTTATTTCTTCCCAACACCAAGATTTTGAAAATAATGTTGATGACTAAATACCTTGGCATTATGTATTAACTGTGTGATGGTTCACACTAGGGATCTACAAAATACTTCTTCTCAGCCTCATCCTTCCTCCTCTTTTCTTTACTTCTTCTTTATCATACTATTCTAAGTGATGTCAGAAGCAGAGTCTTGTAATCAGCCAGAGTTACCCAAACAAGTTGGTAGAGCAGACATCTCTACACTTACACTGTCAGGGGTTAAGGAACACTGTGAGCTTGAGGTCCTCTATGTGTGAGTATGTGCCCAAAGATTCCTTTACTCATATGTAGTTTGCACATTTACAGATAGGGCACCAATTATAAAACCTCTTCCGGGTAAATTTTTAAACTATATTTTTCACAGGCACTTGCATGCATTACACTGAAAGAATACCAACATTCTTATTCAAAGACTCATCAAGATGTTTCTAGACCCTGAAAACTTTGATTCCCTTTTAAAACTAAAAATTAAGAAACCTTATAAAACTAACTTTAAAAAGTGCCTCATCAAGGAAATAGTCAATTATATCACATTCTACCATGATATACAACATGCCAGACGGGCACTGTGTTCCTAGCCTCATTCGGAGGAGAACCACACAAGTGTAACATGTAAAATTTATATACAGGATTAAGGGTAAAGTGCGTACTGCAGCTTGTTTGCCCAGTGGTGTATGATTGCAGGGCATTGTCTGTCGGCCGGAGGATCAGCTAAAGCCTGCTGTATAAAAACTCATGCCAGTAGGAAATGTACTGTAAATCAAAGTCTAGTCTGTTCCATAACAGCACATCTTCAAGTTGTAAATTAACTCACGTAAATCCAGCTTTCTGGGTAATGAACAACATTTCCAGCAGCAGGGAAGGCTGCAGTAAATAAGCCCAGTGTAGACTCAAAGCTGTACTGTGCCTTCCTTCCCTGGTCTGCATGTCCACTTCTGTTGCTAGACTGACCTTCTAGAGATGGCCTGCCAGGTATGCCCTGGGTGTGGCTGGGGCCTCCTGAGGCCTGCTTGATGAGCACCCTGTGAGGTTTGATTTTCATAACACGGATGCATCTGTTTCCTGTTTTGGCTGGGAATAGCAGTTTTTAAAAGGGTGTGGCCTGAGAACCTGGTTTGTGGTGCTTTTAGATGTTTAACTCAAGTCCCATGCTTTTCATGCTAATCGGAGATCTTTCTGATGTCTTAACATGTGGATATCATGTACAAACTGGGTGCCTTGTCCATGAGGGGAAATCACATTTCTTTCTGAGATGCTGTATTGTTGTTTTAATATTTTTTAACTGTTCTTGGAGAAAGGTGAGGAAGAGGAAAAGAGAGCATTTGTCTTGTAAGCAAAAGGTTCAAGAAAGATGGAGATAAGGATGTTCCAGATGTCTCCACTGTTTTCCAAGGCTTCTCTGACCAAATGGAGCCATATTCATAGAAAGACTGCAATTGGTACTAAGACAAATGCTAGCTCTAACTATCATGTTAATACCTAATGTTTTTTGTATATATGTTGGGAGTGTCTTGCACTATACTATCTATATGTATATGTTCTCTCAAATTTTCATTAATGGCGTGGCTACCACCTAATAAAAAGGGCAGTCTGAGTGAAAAGTCCAAGCTCCTAGCTCCAGTTCCTAACATCAGGAGTATTTTGGAGGCAGTGACAGCTTTTTCTGTCTATCCCTTTTGGCAATAGCAACTTGTACTCATTTCTTTTCTTTTTACCCGGGATGCAGGTACCTGACTCTAATGTTTCTGGACCTGAAAGACTAACACGAATGAAAGCCCAGTTTAGCTAGCTTGTGTACCTGTGGTAATTAGAGCTCACCTGGACAACTATTAGCTTTAGAATACACTTTCTGAAGAGATGATAAGCAAAAGATTCTGCCGTATGCAAACCCTCAGAGGCAGGCCACCTCTGGCCCAGCTTCAGGGTGAAACTAGTCTCTGTCCTAGCTCCATGAACCAGGGAAAAGGCTACTACCAGGCTACCTCCACTACCTTCCTTATCCTTGATGCCCAGGCTCACCTGTCTGCCCTTCTCTAACTAGAGGTTTATCATCCAGGTTACTCTAGCTATGATTCCTCTGGATTCTTGACTGGCCCAGCTCACACAAAGACCAGAAAGGGAAAGGGTCTTCCCATTGGACAGTTTTGATCATGCCTGGTTAGGGCAGACTTAGTGGTGTGTTCTTTCTGTCCTGGTCTCTCCTTCCTCATTTATTCAGTCCCCTTTGTCACGCACTCCCTCAGTCTCCTCATCCCTTCTCCCTCTGCACCATTCCTTTCACCATTAGTCAGCGGGAAAGAGGAAATTGTAAATTAAAGACAGAGACCCCCTGACAGTGGGCAGTTTAGAAGCTGAGCAGGGAGATTGACAGCTGGGGAACACGTGGGGCCCTTTCAGAGAAAGCAGAATTTTGCTTTACCAGGCTCTTGGCTGTCCTAAAATGTCTAGTGAAGAAAACAATGTGTTCTCTAGCTGTACTTGAGAATAAAATCACTGTTGGGGTAAGCATTGACCTAAAACAAATTTAATGAGGCAAGAACTGAAATGGACCTGGGTTTTATGTCCCTAAAACTGGCAACATGTGTCATTCTCCTAACTCTGTCCAAACAAATACTAGTAATTAGTCAGTATTAATGAAGGGCTTGCTTTTTAAATGGAAGTAAAGGAAGCTAACTGAAAAGGCAAATTATGTTCCCCGGCTCACCAGGGAAGAAAAAAGCTCCCTGCCAGCCACTGGACAAGACTGTACCCATTACCAGGTAGCAGCCACCCATGCTGAGGGCCAAAGGTCTGAAGAGAGCCCCCACCACCTCAGAAGGAAGGCCTTGTATCTTAGAGTCACACCTGCCAAGTAAGCACAAATCTCCCCCTCTCTCTCTCACACACACACACTCACACTCACACGCACATGCACATACACACACCCTTCCCCTGCCCACAAACCAAGGCAGTAGCAGAACACTGTAACACAGAGAGTAGAGCCTGAAGGACAGTGTAGGGTTACAGGAAAGCCAAGAGACTAGGGATTGCAGTATTATGAAACTGTTGAAAGACCATGGGGTCTAGGAGTCTGGGGGGGGGGGGGGTTGCTCTATTCCAGGCCACAGCTCTGGGAAGATTTTTCCCTAGATGCCTGAATGTATAGTCTGTGGAATGGTTACTAGAAGAACTGAGGTTGACAGTAACTCCCCATGAAATCCTACGGACTTCCTTTCCAACCAGGCTAACTGATTCTTGAACTACAGTGGACTCTATGAGTTTGTGTCCTTTTGTCTCATCTTTCCTCAGAGTAAGGACCCTACCTCACCAGCCCTTCTAGAGTCCGAACATAGCATAATGAAAGTATGGGTTAAATGAGGGTCTCAAAAGGCAATGGAGGATAATTACTATGCTGAGCTTCAGCGATACAACCAGAAGGGTGTGTGTGTGTGTGTGTGTGTGTGTGTGTGTGTGTGTGTCTGTGTGTCTGTGTGTGTGTTTTAAGATTATGATTATGGACTTCTAGTTAGAATAATATGGGCATCAGGCAGGGGTAGCAGCCCAGAGTTGGAGGGAGGGGACTGAAATGACAAGAATCTCAAATTGGATAAGAATATACACAAAGGCCACTTTCTTTCCTCTGTAATCTTTGTTCCTTACAGTATATCCGTGGTGTTCAGTGAACCAAAGCACAAACTTAAAGTTTTCCCTTGTGTGCGCTCAATGATCCCAGGATATTTTAACCCAAATTCCCTTTCCCAGGAGTACCTGCCAACAATTTGGTTTATCACCACCATTATTATTATTGAAACAGAAACTCCCAGCCACCTTCTGTGTCCATGGCATAGGTGTTGTTTGGGGATCTACCTTATGCCTAGTACTGTTCTAGATGGTAGAATATATTAAACCAAACTAACATTGTAGGCTAATCTCTAGATAGGGTGGGAGATGAACATGGCAAGTAAGGGAAATATTAGATTGGCATACATGAAATTGGTGGTGATGTGTGTTTTTAATCCCAACCCCAGGCATATCTCTGTGAGTTGGAGGCCAGAGTGGCCTACAACATGAGTTCTAGGACAGCCAGGGCTATACAGAGAGACACTTTCTCAAAAAAAAAAGTACATAAAATAAAAGAAGAAAAGAAATAACAAAGAAAGAAGAGAAGAGAGAAGAAGGAAGAAAGGAAGGAAGGAAGGAAGAAGGAGGGAAGGAGGGAGGGAAAGAGAGAGAGAGGAGCAATTTATTATAGTTAGGGCTATACAGAGAGCAATATAACATTTTGATGGTGATAAGTAGAAACCCCCAACACAAGAAAAGGAGAGCTTGAAATATTGACATTAGTAATCAAGAAAGCACTTCATGGATAAAGTGAGATCAGAGCAGTCCTCCCAGGGCCGGGCACATGGATTAAAGGTGTGAACGGTCTTCAGTCTTCCCAGGGTGTAGTACAGCACTGGTTGAAGTGCTGGTGGTCAGATGGGATGAATGTTACAAAGGGCCAATTTCTAGATACACAGGTTTGTGTTGGTCTCTGTTTAGGGGTGTGCATCTTTGCTCACGAGCCTTTTCCCTATCTGTGTACACTTGGAGCAGTGTAGATCCCAGTAGTTGTTGACTAAAACCCAGAGGATGCTGCATTTTTTTATGGCTCCACCACACATCTTGTAACATCTCTGCTCATCTTCAAAATGCCTTTCACCCCTGGCCTCCTGAAGAGGCTCACCCATGATCAGAACAGGCCTGTGAGTCCTCCTGCTGTTGCTGGCTTTTGACACTTTGGGTGTCACTAGCACATCTGGTTAGAGAGCCCCTGAAAGGACTCTACACTTTTTTTCTTGGCATTTCAAGCATTCAAGAGAATCTTAGGCAGAAGGATGGATGTCTGTGAGCAGTGATGGGTGTCTTTTGTGTGACGTCATCTCTCTCTTTCCTCACTGGTTCAAGGCTCCTGCAGCTAGGACAGCAAAGGCAAGTTGAGTCAGCTGCCTTACTGTTACCTCTGGGGTCTATGACAGCCTTTCAATCCACACTCTGCAGACATGTTAGCAATCAAGCCATGTTAATGGTTTGGAACCTGTACCTCTGGACTGACCATTACAGTTCCCCTTTCATTGGATCTGAGTGTTGTTACCTCTCTGTGTGTCCAGCTTGCATGTTCTAGCCTTTTAATGGGCCAGGCGTCCCTTTTCACACTAGCTGGTGCCCCTGAAATAATTAGCCATCCTGAGACTGGCACTGAGTGGGTCTGGGGGCATCTGGTTTTTCTGCTCTTCTGGCTGCCTGAGCTATAGATCCACATAGTTTCCTTACTGTTCTGGGGCTTGGGTCCCAGCTATGTCCAGAACTTGGAGCTCCTGAGCAGATTCATTCCCCCCACTGTGGCAGTAAGCCAACCCTTTTAAAATTCTGCACCTCTCCCTCTCATTCCATTGGAAGGTTGGATACTGTTGTTGTTGTTTTTTAATCTTCTTCCTGAGATTGATAAGGGCAAGGCAGACTTTGCGTCTCCTTATAAAAATGCACTTAATTGAGCTCTCATGAGCAGACACTAATTAGAGATGCTAGACATAAAGGCAAGAAGTCCTCTGGCTTTCAGTCTAGTCCACAGCCTCTGCCTTTAGACAGTCCGGCAGTGTTGGGTATTCATTTAGTGTGTCTGCAGGAGGTAACCTCTCCAGTGACAGCTGTTCCCTCAACCTTGAGGAAGAACCTTAAGTAACAGCCCACTCCCAGATGTTGACTTCCTTCTATCCAGAAAGCCTCTACCAGTTTAGCTTGTCTGAAAATGTTCAGTCTGAGTCACACACAGAAAACCATCACAATAGCTGCATGTTCTGTGTCAGCAGGGAGAATACAATGGCTCCCTTAGACCCTGGGAAAGATTGATTGCTGCACTTATCGCTAGATTAAATACGAATTTCAGGACCCTTTAGGATCAGCCCTTGTAGAACCATTACACCAGTTTGAACAAGGACCAATAGCTGGAGATGGATGGGCATCTTAATCTGGCAAGAAAAGTATATTTGAGATCATTCTTAGGCCTTAAGAAGGAAAAAACAAAGGTCTCCCTTTTTTTAAGTTGGTAATGTGGGTGATTTTGAGTGTTTTGCATAATTTGATTCATGAGAAAACTATAGTCAATGAAAATGTGCCTGGTCGGAAATCTCTAGTGTAGGAATTCTAGCTTCATTCAGAAAAAAAGGAAAGATGATTGAGTTCAGAGAGAGAGAGAGAGAGAGAGAGAGAGAGAGAGAGAGAGAGAGAGAGA
>NW_021620795.1:3333355-3334809 GCF_004785775.1 Grammomys surdaster
AGAGAGAGAGAGAGAGAGAGAGAGAGAGAGAGAGAGAGAGAGAGAGAAGAGTGAATAGATCATGAGTCCTTTTTCTGACCCAGAGGAAACTTGGGAACACAGTAACACACACAACTGCTAAGACTATCTTCAGTTGGATGAAAACTGATTTTCTAGAAATTACTTTAATAGGTAATTCTTAACATTGACAAAGTTTGGCACAGAGTTGAAGGGCTGTAGAATCTGGCAGCTGCCTCTAACTCAGTATGTGCCAAAATAGGGGGAAAGCTCCACCCAAACTGGGCCTCACAGGCACATGCTCCATTGCTTGAAGCCACATTCAGCTCTGCACAGTGTAGATGTAGACTCCTCATGTAAGAGTCAAGAAAGAATGGCCCTTGCCCTATTCTTAGCTACTTGATCCTATTAGGTGCCAGTTGGTGTGTGGGTAAATCCTTGACCAGGTATTTGATCAGGTACATGTAAAGATTCAGTCCAATCATTGCCAAATTCTGCATGCCAGGATGGTAAGGTTTCTCATTCATTAGTAAACACTTACCAAGGGCATAGAATTCTTCCCAGACAGCTAGAAATGAAAGCCTGTGATAAACACAAGCCTGGTGTGCACAGTTCTGGGAGAAAAGAACCTAACCCTGTGTGCCAGGGAGCACATTACAGCAGATATAGCTGAAGTCCATTCTAAAAAGGAGGGAGTGCCCCCTGCTTACCTGGGAGTAAAGCTTGTCTAAAAAGGAAAATAAGTGGCTTATAAGTTGGGGCTGTAATTACAAATGTGCTGCTCATCTGTTATGGCTATTGTGGCAACATAATTTAAGTTAAAATTATCTGTCTTCAGAGAGGTAAATGGTTTTTCTAAATTTGGAGAGCTTTGTGGGGCCCTTGGTGATGGAAGCCTGTAGAAGCTGTGTCCCCTGTTTTAAAGGCAAAGGGAAACATTGCCAGGAGTATGCTCTGGACCAGCAGGGCTAAGAGGAACAAGAAAAGTGACTCCAAAAATGTTAGTCCTTGAGAATTTGACTGGGGAACTTCAGAAGTCTTAAACTTGCTGTCTGAAATGTGCTTTAGTGAGTGGGCTAAAATTGACCCCAAGAAACTGCACGATGAGAATCTAGTGTCTCTTTAAAAAAATAAAAGTCTCAAGTAAAAGTGCTTCTATTTGGTTACATTTAATTATATAGGGAAAAGATCTGAGTTTTTAGAAATGCTAAATACTGTTATTTCATAGGGTAGTATCCTGATATCCAAGTTTAGAATATTTCAGATATGCAAGATGAGAAAGCATGGTACATTTGTGAAGTTTAGGGATAGCCTCCTAGACTTCACTATGTCAGGCTCTCCGGATGTTTGAAAATGTCTTAAGGCAAAGAAGTCACAAAGTCTCCGAGTGTACGATTCATAAAATACATCCCACTGCAACAAACTTATCCTTGATTTCTATTTTCCCTTCCCTTCCC
>NW_021620795.1:3344809-3362733 GCF_004785775.1 Grammomys surdaster
TGTGGGCTCTTGCACAGACTGAGCAAGTTAATACACTCAGAGCACTCAGTACCCAGTGCTGATGTATGTTGCTGTTGGATTCTAATTGCAGCATCTACAGGCATTCCTAATCCTGAGAACACTGTTCAGCTAACTTGAAATGGACCATTAGATTTCTGTGAATCAAATACATGGAAAAGTCATCTCTGCTTGGTTGTGATTATCAATTCTATAGCAGAAATGTTCCTACCATGGCCAGGAACAGTTCTTTCTCTAGAATGGGAAGGGTGGCTCTCACTAGCTGGTAACAGCCAGTTTCAACATAATAGAGAAATAGATCCTGTGGGTAATAGAAACACTAGAATAAGTACCATCTCATATGGCCTCTAGCTTGTGAATATTTCCTTTTCTTTTGGTATGACCCTATTATTCCTAGTATGTTCCCAATGAAGAGAATGCCAGGTCATATCACCTGTATCTGATCAACTGGGTTTTTTCTTTCGTTTTTTTTTCTAGAAATGTCGAATATCACTTCTTTTTTTATTAAGCCAGGAGATAATAACAACATTATGATATAAATGTCGGTCTTTCCAAGAAAGGTTTATGATTTCCTGCTACTGGAGTAACATTACCATCCACCTTCCAAATGCTCACTCACTGGCTCTCTCCCTTGTTGCTCCATGTACCCTTCCCATCCTTACCTTGATGCCTCAGCTAGTCAGAATCACTTCCAGCTTCAGTCCCAAGAAATGAATGAAAACAGATGTTGAGTTATACAATGTATTCTTTGCTAGAACTTTCTCTCTAGGGAACATTCAAGGTGACCTTTTGTTGTTACAGAAACACTTCCAGAGATAGGGTAGGACAGCCACTCACCAGTGTTGAGTATAGCTCAGCAATTAACCTGGGTGACTTCCTTCCCCCTACCTTTGGTTGCCATCATTGAGACATAGTTGAAATCCTGGGATACTCTTGAAAAGGTGTCCCAAGAATCCTCTCCAGCAGAGAGAGTAAGGAGGTGACTACCATGTTTCTCCGGTACTGACCATCCCCTAGTTGAGAAGTTCCAGCAGTTTATACATGGCATTGAGTTAACAGCCCATTAGCCCTAAAGGAACAATGAAGGATGAGGTGGCAGCCATTGCATTTCACTCTGGACCTTCCATCTACCTTCAAGTTTGGTTTTCTCAGGAGTTGACGCTGACCAACTCAGCTTTTCCTTCTTTCTATGATTACTGGGGGATCAAGAGGATCTCAAGCTCATGCCTAATGTGGGCTATTTGTGAAACCAAAAGGTACTCTATCTATATCCTAAGAATATCGTATATAAGGCAGACATCATCATAGGGATAGTCGTTAAGTCAACAATATCTAGCTTCAGCATAGTTTTTTAAGTCAGCGCACTTGACATCATCAACATTATTTAAGAAAATACTGAACTGTTTCAAAGAGAAAGATGGGCTCCATCTGTGCAGGATAGAGAAGGACAAAACATGCTTTCTCAGATTCGTTCTAATTATAGTAATATTCAGGAATGCAATGAGTGCTTTCTAGACTTTGGATACTGTGCAGCAAAACATAGGATAGCATTTTTTGAAAACAGCATACGTTTGACAATATAATTATGCTGTTAAATATGACTATCCAAATAGTAACTACTGTTAATATCACTTAAGAAAAGAGTATATTAGCAACAGAAATGAGGAAAACAATTACCAAATTTCAGAATAGGTTTTTCCTCTCTAGAAAAGATGAGAGCAATCTTGCTTACAGTGCCCATTGCTTGTGTGTGTGAGCACTTATACATTACTTAGTTTGACCATATTTTTCCTTTGCTGATCCTCCAGCACCCCTGAAAGTGATGCATCTCTCACATGACACATCTTAAAAACATGTATAGAAGCAGCAGAGATACAATTTAAATGTCAAACTCCTCTTAGCTTTTCCTCGGACAAACCATCTGGAAGCCACCTTGCCCTCGTTTTCTTCCCCAGTCTGTCTCAGTCCTTCCTGCCTTTGTACTATTGTCATCCTTTGCAAAGCCTATTCCATCCTTCCAGACCAGAGTGCACATGCACATCTTCCTTACTATAACTAAGGTTTTTAAGGGAAGTACAAAAATCCAGGCTCTGGAAATAAGCAGACCTGGATTCAAATCCTGGTTCCTTTAAAGGCAGTACGATGTTGACTATTCTATTCAAGCCTCACAGGCTCACCACTCAACTTTACCATGACAGTGTTAACTTTGTTAAAGGCTGTCTTGATAGGACTATATCAAGCAATGTGCTCTGTTGTGCCTTGCCTATTTGTATAGGCCCAATGAAGAATATAATCACAATGAAGACTATCAATAATTACTTAGCCTCTACTTTAGTAGAGTCAAAAGTCAGCCATTCTTTGTCTGTTTGTTTTTTATTAATTTGGTTTTCACATTCCTTTATTTTACTAAGTAGAATATTTTATAAGCCTCATGCATTACTTATTATTCATAGCATGTGATATTGATTCTGTGCTTATTAGCAGATTTTTCTACGAAAAGCACTAGGACATTGGTTGACAATATTAGAGTGTACTTTGTGGACATCACTTGTAGCATGCAGTTGTCTTTAAGAACGCATTCTTATTGAACTTTTCTTCAGTGGGATTCTGGAAATGCCACTTAAAAATTGTGCAGTCTGATTCTTCTTTACTGCCTGTTGTATGTCCTGTGACTTGAAGTTCAGATCTGCAGAGAAGTGCTGCTTGTGAGTGGGTCAGCCTCAAGGCTGTCCAGGGAGATGGATGATTTGGTCTCAAGACAACCATTCAACAGATCAGTATCACAGTGAATGGGAATCAGTGTCCGGTTGGAGCCTGGTCACTGGGATGTTATCTCACTAAGTAGTTTTCCAGGTCTTGACTCTTCTATAATGGCCTGAGTTCTATCACTTCTGTGGATTTCTCATCCCCTCCCCACTCCTCGAATTTGTGTATAGGTTCTGCTGAACACTGGGTTAATTGCCCATAGTGATGGAGAGTGAATTGCCTCAGTCTTCCAAATCTTCAAGGATAAAATATTATCTGTTGGCAGGTGCTATAAATAGCTAAACAAAACTGGGTGGTGGAGCCTTTAATCATAGAACTAGGGAGGTAGAAGCAGGTGGGCCTCTGAGTTCAAGGCCAGCCTGGTCTATAGAATGAGTTCTAAGACAGCCAGGACTATACAACAAAACTTTTGTCTCCCAAAACCAAAGATAAATTCTATGAGAGAGAGAGAGAGAGAGAGAGAGAGAGAGAGAGAAGCAAAGAGGCCAATAAAACTTTTATTTTAGAAAGTTTCAGATTGAAACAAAAAATTGTCAATATTCATCTATTTCATAAAAAAGTAAATTTCCTCAGCAGGCATGGTGGCACATACCAGTACTTGGGAAGCAGAGACAGGCAGATCTTTGTGAGTTTGAAGCCTCCCTAGTCTACATAGTGAATTCCAGAAAGGCAGGGCTTTGTGCTAGACATTCAGAATACAAATGATAGGGCTTAAGGGAATTTCATTGTGGGTCATTCTAGCATATGGCACTCTCAAGTGAAATGCCATGTGGGTTTCTATGCCCAGCCAGTAGATTGGTAAGTAGGATGTACAGGTATCTGATCTCCCATAAGGTCTTGCTTTTGTTCTTCATAAAAACGAGCCATTTCTTGGCATTTTGCACCATTACAGCCTCCTCAGGTCTGTGTGGAGGGTCTCTGAGGTCAGCAACATCAGACATTCCACTGAAGCAGGGATAATATCTATCCTGTTTGTCCATTTATCCCAAGTCCCTGGTACACAGAAGCCCATGGTGAATATATGCTGAATGAAGTGAAAAAAATCAGAGACCCACACTCTGGTCAGCTATCTGGTTAATGTTGCTCATATATATGGTCAGAAAACAGTCACCCCAGCAGAGCATGTTCAGTTCAGATTGGGCTTTATAATTCGTGTCAGAAATGTTCCCACATATAGTGATCACTCCTCCCAGGATGGAAATTTCACTTCCATGAGCCACAGGGCCACCCATACTGTAAACCCGAGACTGGTTTCCATACCATTGTGCTTTGGGGTGGTTCCCTCACGATTCTTTCCAGATGTGGAACATTCAGGTAGTTTAGCACACTCTCATCCTGTGATAGTGTTCTAGTTTTGGATTCCCTTGTCCATTGACATGGAGCTCTCTGGTAGTATCCCATAGAGCATGGTCATAAATCTAGAAACTTCAGGTAACTAGGAAACCTTTACTTTTTTTCTGGGTTTGTTGGCTGATTTTTGCAGTTCTTTGTTACTAATGTCTCTTTATCGGTTGCTCAGCATCTCAAAACTTAAGTTTACGTAGGCAGAAGCATAATACCTGCCTCTGGAGCTTGGGCTCTGAGATTCATTCTTGGCCATTGGAAAGCTCTTCCTCCACTGTATAGAGATTAAGGCTACAAAAGTATTGACAAAATCTCACCAGGAAACCATTATGTGCTTTATTTTTCTTTCCTGTTGGTGCACACAACAAATGATAGTGAGCCATCATCAGATGAGCTCATGGCATCTTCATGGTAGCATCTTAGCTGTTTTTTTTTTCCAATTTGGATAAGAACCATTATACATACAGTCTTGTTTCATTTATTCACAGTGTTCAAGTGTCTGTGTATGATCTCAGTCATTTGGTCTATAAATAATTTTCAGAAAAGCCCTTTCTCTTGATGTTCATGTATAAGACTTATAATCTGCTTTATTATGAATGTTCTTTTAACAACTCCATGGCAACTACATAAATGCTGAACCAACGTTGTGTCCACTAAGTGACCTCCTTCTAAAAGTCAATAAAAGCAAACAAAAACCAGTCAACTGAAGTCCATTACCTTTGATTGATACTGCATCGGGCCTAATTCAATATCAATACATTGATAATTGATAAATAAACTTTTGAATCTATATTTTCATCCAAAGAAAAAATGTTGGCAGAAACATTTGAATTAGAATTCACTGTGATGCACTTCTGTGGCAATGTCCTTTTCTTTTTAAAAATGAAGTCTTTTGGTAATTTTTAATAATAGAAGTTTTAGACGTAAAGCTACTTGGGTAGAGGCAGGATGACAATAAATGTCAGTATTTATTGCAATGGCCACGAGATGGCAGACCTAAAATCAAGACTTTTCAAAATAACCTACACACTACATGAGAAATTACATCTTTGACAAGGAAGCCTTAAAAGCATTGACTTCCCAAAGAAAAAGATTTCCTCGATTATTCTAAATTATGACCCAATCCACGGCACACACAGCAACAGAGCCCAGTTTTCAGTTAGTAGGTATCCCTTTCAGTTTCTTTCCTAGTGGTCATTACATCTCAACCCTCCTTGCACCATGATTTTTGCCTGGCCACCACCTTCACTCGTAGCCCACAGATGTGACATACTGTTTCCTCCTCCTCTCTTTACATTTGCCTTCTTTTCCTCTCATGGACCAAAATCATGCTAAATAAAATGCTTATAGGAAACTAAATTTCATATCATTTTATCTATAAAGATCCTTCCCATAGGACCTTAATTCTGTTTGCTTCTGACATCGTAATAACAAAATTCTACAGTGTACTCCCTTTTCCTGCACCTTCCCTTCTCACAGCCATAAAATGATAATCGATTTTGCTGTTTCATTATAAGTTACTTATGATAATAATGGAATCCATGTAACATAAACAAAGGAGGTTTTACTTAATACAAAAATACATTAAGAAGACGATTATCAGGGCTGGAGACATGCTCAGTGATTGAGAGTACAGACTGCTCTCCCGGAGGACCAGAGTTCAGCTCCTAGCACCTATATCTGATAGCTTACAATACAACTGCCTGTAACTGGAACTCCAGGGAATCCTACACCCTGCCCTGTCCTCTACCAAGATATACACATACACACACACATACACACACACATATGTAGACACACACACATACAGTGTATACATACACATTAGAAAGAAAAGTAGATCTGAATTTTTAAAATGGAGATACCTAGTTAGATATAGGAGTGCATTTTGTTTCTTCCTATAAAAACTAATACATGAATAGTTCTAAAAGTATAGCATAAGGAAATTAAAGTCCATCATCTTTAGACAATTTTATACAGACAAATGTATACATACACATACCTACTTACCAATAAAAAGAACAAACGAACAAGTGTTTCACAGGCTAATCCTTGAAGTCAAGTGACTTATTCTCTGACAATTGCTGAGTACCAAAAAAAGTCAACCTGTTGGACAAATCACTTGGCCATAACTGATCATGATAGATAATATATTTCTTGGAGGTATACATTAAGCAAAGTTTTGCCCAAAGGGAAGTCCAGATACATAAGATGTCTCACTATTGGTTACCAGTAACCTCTAAGAGTCTTTGGTGTTTTGTTTCACATAGAGTGGTCTTAGTGGAGGTAAATCCAACAGAGCATCCATCTCCTCATAGAAGACAAATGTCAGAAATGATCAAGCGTTAGTATCTAACAGTACACATGTGGTAGTCAAGGAAAGTCTATTACCCTCATCCTGCCTCCCACACTCAGCAACTTAAGGTAAAGATTTTTTTAATGGAAGAATTTTGTTGTTGCTTTGGCATTGTTTGACTTTGGTTAGACTGTGTAATTGACCTTGAGTTTTAAAGGGTCACCTTTCAAAGCACATTTCCATTTCCCAATTCCTCAGGCTGAATAAAATCACACCCTGCCTACTTCTGTGTGGCCTTTTGGCTGGAGTGATATTGAACAGTTATTAACCAAGTCAGGCCTGGCTTTCTGGGATGCAACTCCTCTGTGGTCCACAGAGCCCTTTCTACATTCAGAATCTGTTTTCTCCTTAAGTTTGTTTTCAAAACAGATGTTGGCTCATGAATGTCAAATATTCTGCTTAACAGAAACCAATTTTAGAGGTTTCTTTGAAACACTGTCTTGAAAGAAAGAGACTCATTACGTGTTTAGATATACTTAATACAAAGAGGGGCCTGGTATACGATAATGCAAAACTTTCAAATCTTTACACTTGGTGGTGTCTGAGTTCTGTAAGAGCAGTTGCTAGCATTTATCATGTGGTAACATCAGAAACTAAACAGAAGCCTCGGTGTGCATTATCACGTTTAGTTTTTATTTTTGCATCATATATTTCACATTGATTTTTATAGTTATTCTTCTTGGTTCATTTACAACTAAGTTGAAGTTTCAGAGACATTCAATGATTTCCCAGTTATAAAAACAGTAAGCATTGCTTACATGCAGATCCAGGAAGGTTTGATTGCAAAGCTCAAGCACTAAGAATCTGTAGCTTTCCTGAATTACCTCAGTGATAGTTCATCCCAAGGGTAAGCTTCTTGTTAAAAATATAAGACACTCAAAAGAAACCCTACCTAGCCCTCTCCTGCCCTTCCCTGCCCTCCCCTGCCCCAGTTACTTGCTTTTGGACCTAGCATACAGTAATCTGTCATGGTGCACTGCCAAGACTTAGACAAGTAGACAAGAGTCCCTCCCATACTTTTCATTGCCTCTTTATCAACTTATCAGAGGGATAGAAATTGTCTGGATGATTTGGGGTGGGGCTAGCACTTCCTGCTATACCACTTCCTCTGGCCTTGGACCTTGTTTGGGTAGGGAAATCTTCAGGCATCATATTCACAACATTCCTTTGGCACATAATGCTAAGTGTGCTGGCATTTGCTATCTTAGTGCCCGAGGTGTCCCTGTGTGAGAGCCTGCTTCCAGCACACTTGCAATTGAAGCAACCAACAAGATAGGCCAGCTGTGTCCATGGGTCACATGGTAAACTAGAATTCAGGTGGAAGCCACTGCATAGAGTAAAGAACTTCCACAAGACCTTATGGCCTCTGTTATAGGAAATTCCCATCAGATGCTATGAAGTTTCAAAGAATGAATCCTTTGTAATTGGAATATACTATTTTTTGAGGTCAGGTTTAGATGAAAGACAGAGCAATGTGCATTATAGACTCTGGCCTGCCAGAGCCTGGCCTTTATGAATCTGCTCTATTCTTTGTTCTTGATGAAATTCAAATATGTCTCACCTTGTAGATCATCGTCCAAGTGAGCTACTTCACTTTTTTTAAAAAAGCTCTTATGCTTGCACTTATCATTGTGTCAGTAGTAGGGGCAAATATTAATTAACATGAAAGACCACTTCTATCTCCAGTTGCTGTCTGAAAAGCAATCTTTAAAACAGAGACAAGCGAGCATCCCTCTCTAGGAGTGCTCAGAGCCCTCACCGAAGGGTGAGAGGGAAGCTGTTTTGAACAAGATCTTTCGTCACCGTCTGTCTTAAGTCACCTCCTACTGAACTTATGGTTGAAGATTCAGGGTCATAAGGGAAAGAAAACAACAATTAACTGGGAAAAGTTGATTGAGCGGATTTTTTTTCCCACAGTCTGATTGGAGCATGACTGCCTGGGGCTGAACACCATACATAATGTAGGTCCAACCTCATGTGTCATTATCCAAACGTTTCCTAATGGAATGCACTTTTTCAAGCATCTGCTTTTGTAATTGAATGTGTTCCTAAAGATGGGTCAGCTAACTAGAACAAGAGCCCACAAAGAAAAAACAATATGTTCATGCTTCTGCTTCAGCCCAATTTATAACAGTCTCTAATTGGCTTACTTCACTTGTAACCCTTAAAATTAATTTTAGATCCCTTCTCCAAGCTCAAATCATCATTAGCGGAATGAGAGTGGCAGGGGGTGAAACAGAAATGTTTAGAGTGTGCCCTTTTAAACTGATGGTGATAAGTGTCATGGCTATGTGTTACTGTCAGTCGATCCTGAAGCTCTCCTGGTGAGGGTTAGTCGTGGGTGACACACAGGAGGAGACATTTACCCTGGCAGAAGGTAGCCTCTAGCCCTTTTCTGTCCTGATCTCTGGAGGATGTTTTTCAGGGTGGCTAAAAACCATTTTTTTTTCAGTGTTTTATTAGCTGTGTCTTGACTACCTCCTACAAAGTGAATGACAGTTTAGGGTTATAAAGTGTGTTCCTGTGCATATTTTTATCCATTGTTAACCCCTCCTAAATGCACGAGGGGCACAGGATTCCTCCTATCTCCCCTCCATTGTTGCCCATATTTGTTAAAGAAGTTATTCTCTTTGACGTTTGTTTAGGCTGGACTTTGATAAAATGCTGTCCATGCTCCACTTTCTTAGCTTGGCACACAGCAGACCCCGTAGATTTATTTCTCTTTGCATTATCTTATCTTCTTTGCTAGCATATTTGGGCTTCCTTTTCATATTTTAATCTATATTTTGGTGCACAGACAGATTACCCCAGTAACTGTATACTAAAGTATAGCAGTGTTCTACAGATAACAATGCAAGCTTCCAGTATATACTTAACCCTGCTAAATGACTAAGGATGTATTGTCCGTGAGTAAGAGAAAAGGTTGGATTGAGTGCTGGGAAGGATTTAAAGATCTAGCAACATTTCTGGTTGATGGGACAGAACCAGTTGCTAAAGCAGCGTAAATCAGGCCTTGGATTCAGGAGGCAGTGTATTTATTAGAAAGATGAGGAATTTCCTTTGTGTTTATTGTCAAGTGTCTTGTTACTTGGAAATCTTCTAAATTGGACTTCTTAAAATGGTTGCTCAGAACTGCAAATGTTTTTAAATTTTCAAGTGACTGAACCGAACTTCTCCACATGGTGAGAAAAGCAGAGATTGTTAACTGGAGCCTCCCAGTCTGTTCTCTCAGGCAGGGCTTCACGTGTTTCCCTGAAGTACTTGAGTGTCATTGCTCGGTGGCAGCAGATTAGAAAGTGGGCTCCCAGGAACTGTAAAAGCATAGATGTAGGATATGGAGCTGGCAAATGAAGCTCATCTTTTCTAAGTTATGTCCAGTATCTCTATAAAAAAGGATGCTTGTAAAACAAAGATAATGAACACCCACAGCTGCACAGATGTTAGCTCATCGTGATTTAAAATACTGTAGATAGTAGAACAAGTGTGTGAATTCCCCCTTCCCCCTCTCTGCTCATTTTGTAAAGCTGATTGAATGAACTGCAATGTGATAATTCTGCCAACCTAGAGCTTTCGCCTCTCACAGCTCATACACAGGCAGCCAGAGACAGTCTTAATCCTTCCAGACTCCCTGATGGGTGATGGGCTCTACATTTGTATCTTTATATATTTTTGTTATCTTCGGATAACTGTTCCTTTAATGTAATGGTTATAATTATTTACTGTAAATCTCAATATATTTTAAGGGAATCATATTAGTCTCTGACCAGTATTTAAGTGAGGGTTTCAAGATGCATATGATCTTCATTAAATGAATTTTACTGAGAGTTTTATAATTGTATAGTACAAACATATATAAGACATATTGGTCAACCAAAATAAACAAAAATGAATAACCAAATGGATTATTCTTATGACTATTAATGTTTTTGAGTAGCCTTAAATATTTTTATAAAAGTTGTTTTATGAGCTATATTTGGTGATAGCATCTATAAGGAATTAGAAACTAAATTGTATTTTTCTTTAACACTCAAGTGAGATTAATTAAAAATTAATTTATTGGGACTAGATTTGTAGCTCAGTGGTAGAGTGCTTACCCAGCATATATAATACTTAAATTCCTGGCAGTAATAATGATGATGATAATAATAATAATTATTAATCATGATATTATTATTATTGGGGTTTTTAATAGTATTGTAAAAGGAAAAGTATTAAATTCCTGAACACCCTGAGTTATAGACTCATGGGGAAGGGAAGCTTCGAATGCTCAGTCATTGGGTTAGGGTAACATTTAAGCATTGTTATTAAATCTGTGTAACATCAAACTTTGGAAGAAGAAATTTGGCAAAGGAGGCAAAAGTAGACTCAGCCTCGTTAGGAGACTCTTGACATTTTTCAAGTCAGAGTCAACCTAGATTGTCCCAGACTTCCACATGTGAAAACTGTGTGCCCCTATCCAAACATCAAGGCTGAGAGTGATAGACAGAACATAAATAACTTTGCTGAAAACGTTTAAGTCTACAAAGCTTTGGAAGCTGGTACCTGCTGTTGCTTGGTGAGTTCACGGATTTACTTACAGTACCTTACAGTATGTAACATTTGTTCAATGGTGTCTTGTGGAAGGAGGGAATCACATAGCAGGGAATAAACAGAAAGCTGGTAAAGGTAAGTCCATGTCTCTCGCCTTCTCTTTCTGGAATCCTGTTGGATATTCACTTCCATCTCAAGAACTGTGGAGAGTTTGAGCTGCCTCTCGTGGCACATAGCCTGCCGTCCCACATCAGTCACTGGGACTAGAGATGAGGAGAGTCGTCTGTGCCAGAGATAAACAATTGTATTGCTGATAACACAGAGATCATCGCTAGCATGTTCGCACCCATTCCCGTTGCAACTGCTCCTACCGGATGACCACATTCATGCAGATGTTTGTATTACAGGAGAGCAACTTCAATCTTGGGTACTTGAATACTTTATAATAGGTAATGGCATGCCAGCCTGTTGCTCATCACTATGATATGGCATAACAAGCACACTTACCGTTTGACTGAGAGAGACCACCCATCTCTTTCACAGCTCACTGCTATACAACTACCCTGGAAAGATCTATCAGAAAAGAAGATAATAGTGTTGGTTCTAAAATGTACCGAAACACAAGACTCCTGATGAACAGCAAGCTTAAAGGTTTTCACAGGTCACTAAGCCTTTTATGAGCATTCTAAATGGCTTCACATAGCTGTAAAGAGATACCAATGGGGAGAGGGCACAATTTGCCACAAGCTTTCCTAAAATTGATCCTTTAAGTTGCACCCATGGAAAAATATTATTTTCAATGTCAGCTTAGGAAGAAAGAGTAAAATGGCTGTGGTGACCTGTGTGATGAATCTAGGCACATCAGAGAAAATGGCTAACGTTGGAAGAGAATGGGAAGGTTAAAGAACTTATTTCTGCTTTCCTCCACATATGCAGAAGTTTGGTTCAGCCATTCAAAAATTTAAAATAAAAAGATTCTCAGTTCTCCGTCACCTTTTTTTTTTTTTTTTTTTTTGGTTTTTCGAGACAGGGTTTCTCTGTATAGTCCTGGCTGTCCTGGAACTCACTCTATAGACCAGGCTGGCCTCAAACTCAGAAATTCACCTGCCTCTGCCTCCCAAGTGCAGGATTAAAGGCGTGTGCCACCACCGCCTGGCTAACCATTAAAAAACAAACAAAGAAACAAAAACAAACCTTTTTTGTGAAGTGTCTCTGAGTGATAAGACTTGGCTATAAACCTAAGCACAGGGGATCTCCCTTGTTTGGAGTGCACACAACCTCTCTAACCCAGGATCTTAGAGAAACATGCAATAACAGAGTGATGAGGAGCTCTGCCATCTCAAGATACTACCCAGTGAAGCTTCTAGTGTGAGCTCTACCAGTTTTTATTTGAAAGGGGGAGCCATTTTCTGATATGTTCTATTCTTACAGACAACAGCCTGAGCCTCTGGCAGAAGCTCACACTGCCAGGCATTAATAGAGGCTAAAAAGATCTTACATATCCATGTCATAAAAATTGGTTGGGAGAATAGTGGCCACCTTGTCCAAACATCTAGTGAAGCCAATTCAGATGATTGGGATAAGAAAATGCAGCTCAAGTGCATGACCAAGTTTTAGTCTTGAGACATACATGCATGCAAAATTCCCAATAGTGAGGCTCCCCTGAAGCTGTGATATCTTCTGAAGCATCTAAAGTAAACGTAAGTGTCCCAGGTGGTAGGGACAGAGAAGGAATTCATGAAACACACTCAAGAATGCCATTTGCTTGTCAAAAAACTTGTACCAGACTATCCAGGCTACAGTTTGTAACAAGTGCATTCCTGAAAACAGAATCTAAAGATGGGAGGAAACAACTCGAGACTTCCAAATAATCAGGGGTCATAAACCCAGAGGGAAATGTTTAATATGTAATATTATTTATTTTTGTCTCTGTGTGTGTGTGCATGTGCACATGCATGTAATGCATATCCTTGAATGCGTGATGGCATGGGGACATCATGTGGCACAGTGTACATGTGGAAGGGAGAGGACAACCTTGTGGAGCTGATTTCCAGAAAATTCAACTCAGTTTTTCAGGCTTGTGGCCCAAGTACCTTTACCTACTAAGCCATCTTGTTGGCTCTAGATTTCTTATTTTAAAGAAAAAGGTGAATTATGTTTTCAAAGTTTATAAGAATTAAAAAGTGAACACATCTATTATAGAGCTAATGATTTTGATCACCCACAGCTCCTTCTAGAAGCTGAAACTGCCAAGGACAAATGAGAATGAGGCCTTAAGTGGAGAGAGTATCACAAGTAATAAATATACACTCTCATGTCGAGTGGCAAAGGGTACCAGGGGAAAATTAGACAGTATGATGTGACAGAATCTAAACGACAATACAGGGTGGCAGGTGGAACATCGCTGTGAGAGATGGTAACTGGAGAAACTTCTCTGCAGAAGACACATTTGGACTGAAACCTGGAGGCTGAGGAGCTGTGTGTCACAGGCAATGCCTATGAAATGAGAACAAGGGTCACATTTACTAAATAAATTGAAAATGAGAAGGAAAGTCTTGTAACAATCTCTACCTGACATGGGAAGAATAATGTCATATGTAAAATCTCACATGATCATAAATTTGCTGCCTAGTTTTGTTAGGGTGCCTTGGAGACATAGAGCCTTATTGGCAGATGATAAACAGGATGATGGATCGATAGTTGTTTATCTTGACCCCCCCTCCTACTTCTAATTTGTAGCTGTACTTATGAAGCCTTGGAAGGAACCCTCTCTCAGATGATACAATGAGCAAGTCTAAGTGATTCTGACCCAGCTACCTTGTCTGAGAGCAAAGTATAGTGCATCTTCAGTACTGTTTATAGTTCCTTTCCACTAAGATAAGAATTCGGTGGCTCAAGTGAATTACAAATGCCAATTATTTGAGGATGCATTTTCAGTTTTGTTTTTCATTTTACAAAGACCTATCACAATTATCTTTGTCTTACCAGACAGGAAGCGCTTCTCGCGGCCATCAGTGAAAAGGACGCTAACATTGCCTTGCTGGAGTTATCTGCCTCCAAAAAGAAAAAGACCCAGGAAGAAGTCATGGCTCTGAAGAGGGAGAAAGACCGACTGGTGCATCAGTTAAAGCAGCAGGTGGGGCGTCCTGCACGCCAGGTGTGTCTTGCTGGGTCTGGGGCCTCGGTGCTTTCCCTGGGGTTTGCCATTCTTCATTGTCTCATGTCCATTCTGCAGGCTGACACAGCTACAACCAGGTAGGAGCAAAACAGCCTGCGCTGTTGCTGAAATTCCATGTTCCTGCTTCTCTGTGTTGATGTGCATGCGGCTGGGCTTGTGTAACCCGCGACTGGCTCCGCTTTCCTTTCTTTTATATTGATTAGCATCATCTTCGCAGAACTAGCACTCAGCTCTCTTCCTTTCAGTAGTCTTGCACTTCTAATTAAATCTTAGATATGCCTAATTGAACTCTGGGGACTATCTTTCCCTTTGATCTCGCTCACTTTCTGGGCTCTGGGAAGAACCCCCTTCATCTACTTCCAAAAGTTCCTTTCTCTCTCCACTTTTCTAGCTTTTGTTCTTCAGCTGTTTCCTCTGGGATCTTTCAGGGAAGGAGCATCTCCCAACTCTAGCCCCACTAGGCTAGGCTTGGAGACCTGTCTGCCATTATTCATTCTAATTTATAATCACCCATTTGACCCCCATTATTCTTTATTTCCTTCTCTCTAGACCATGGTGCTTGTCTTAGAGAAATGGAAGGGGTTTTAACTTTTACAGAAAGCTCTTTGCTTTGGGGAGGGGTTTCTGGAAGCAGCTTAGGTGGAAATAATCATATCTGAGGTATACTGGAAAACCATCCCTAAAATCTACAGATGTTGTTTCTTCTCCATATATAACTTGGGAAAGGACCAAGGTGTAGCTCAGTGGTAGAGAGAACTTGCCAATTTCTGTGTTCTCTCCTCAACACGTGTGGAGGGTGGGGAAATCACTTTTATGTATGATGAGGACTTTGGTAAAGCAGTAGTAAAAAATATTCATTCAAAACCTTGCTTTATAAAACCTATTCAGCTCAGTGGTGTGCAGCCTCATAAGGTGGTAAGGTGGCCACCACATCTCAACTAGAACCTGTGGCCCTGAAACGCTCCATGGCACATGGTTACCACATAGTGTCTACATTGGTTTGGGTACCTGGGACTGAGACTTTGCTTGCTAAAATAAACTGTGCTGAAAACAGTCCTTGGTAATAAGCTCCCCTCACACCCCCTGCACAATGCCAACTCTCCCCCTCCTCGGGAAGGAAAAGACGTTCTTTAGAGGTGAGCTTGAGTCCATTTCCTATTTCCTATAGGACTGCCTTGCTGAAAGACAGAGAGAGACCACTGCCATGCCTGGACACCTTCTCCTTGCAGAGGGAGGGTCTCAGTTGCTGCCAGACATTGGGATCATTCCACAGAATGGCATGCCTTGCTATCACTGGCACCCAGGCTCAGGAACTGCTTATATTTGATCTCTTTGTTTGGGGCTGCGCATCTTTTACACTGGGTTTTCCAAACACTTGGGCTCAGAAAGTCAAGATAAGCATCCTTTGCTTTCCCCCAATTCCTCCCCTGAGTACTGAGCACCCTCCACTCCTGCGCCTAACCGTTGTAGCTTTCTCCCACAGGTCTATAGGCCTAGGAAACAGCCCCCGTGCTCAAATATTCCGTGCACTTGTGATGCTGGCTACAGCCCAGATTTTCCGACCAAGTACCACGGGTCCAGCTACGATGCATACATGGGCCAAAGGTCTCAGGTCAGTCAGCTGCTAAGGAAACACACTTCATTGTGGGGTGGGCATGCAGAAGACCTACCTCTTATCTTGACTATCACCTCTTGTGTAGATTTCTAGGACTTGGTAGCCATGAAGTCTGGGACCAGAGAAGACAGCATCATTTTATGATGTTCAGTAACATTTTGTGTGTTTTATCTTTCTCCGTGGTTCCAAATGTGATGGCCACCGTTCAGGGTCAAATAGCTTTGTCAGACTGACAAGCTATGGAGGGGCCAAACTGTTACTATCAATCACAGGGGCTTGTTTTTTCTATCTCTTAGCTACATTTTTTCTTTATATCACCCTCTACTGTGTCAAGTAAGAGATTCTTAATCTGCTCTTCTTTCTCTCTCAGTCTCATAAAAATGCATTCTCAGATGCCAGTAAAACTGAGGGAAACTGTACAGAGCCTTCATTCTGAGACAGGTCCAGCTTGGAGATGTAGGGTACTTGGATATCCTAGCTGTGTGACTTGGTCTCTCACCTAGACTGGGGCAAAGTTGGAAGGGTTTCTATGAAGAGAAAGCGAAGAAGGAGAGCAGACTACTGATGATATATTTAGCCTTGAAATCCTTCCTCCTGTCTTACCTACCAGATAGTGATAAAAATTCCACATTTAGTTGTCTTCATTGAAAGTGATTATGATTCTAAGAAAATTGCTAATTTACCTGTAAAGTCCATTCCATCTCCCTTTTATTGAGTGTTTGCTGTGGAATAGGCTTTGTGTTCAGGATCCGGCAGAGATTTTTTTTTTTCCTATTCATCATAGCAACTCTGTATGTAGGAGCCAGAATTTTTCCCTTCTTAGGGAGAGATCCAAGAGTCTTCAATTATATACCCCAAAATCGACAGGTGGTAGTACATCTCAGGCTTATATCTACCTGTCCTCCCCCCACCTCCACCTACACACACACACACGCACGCACACACACACACACATACACCCTGCCACATGTAGGAAGAAGTAGTCCTGGATGACAAGTAAAGGGGTATTTCCAGAAATGGTGAAGATCCTGTACCTTCCATACCTGAAGTAGTTGATTAAGTACCCATTTCAAAACAATGCCAGCCTGAAGTTCTTAGACTTAGCTACTTTGATTACATCATAAGTAATGTCTAGTGGGCTTGAACCATGGGCTAGGAATGAATCTAAGATCTTTGCATGTATTCGCTCACTAAAACCCAATAACTGGAGTGGTAGATGATACCAACAGAGACAAGACGATGATGTCCAGAGAGGGTAAGCATGTTGCTTAGGCCACACAGTCTTAAGTGGATTTTACCAAAGATATCCTGACTTGAGCTGCTTCCTTTGCATCTGCTTTCTAGACTAGGTATCTGGATAGTTGCAGATTTCCCCCTGATCTTCAGTTTCTTCCTTTGTCAATCAGGCTAATAAACCTATTCAAAGATTTAAAGTGCAACATATAGAGGGCCATGCATGTGCCCAGCACATAACAAATGTTATATGTATATACCCAGTCTATCCCTCCTGCTGTTGCCATGGCTGCCACGACGACTAATTATCAATCAGCACTGCCAGTCCTCAGTGGCACTTTAATTTTTATTGTACTGCCATCACCCTTCACACAGATGAGAAGTAAAGCTCACTGAGAACATACTTATGAAGTATGTTAGAGAGAGAAGACAGATACTGGCACCTAGCCTTCCTAGCTCCGTTCCCCTAACTCTCAAGCACTTGGAGAACATCAAGCAGACATGTCAAGTGTCCTAGACTCCAGTCATAGCCCATAATGCTCATTAAATATGCTTGGTTTGCGAGTGCAGCCTGTGGAGATAGAGACCAGCCAGGGAAGATGAGCCTGAAACCTTTCTTGTTTTTCAGCTCTTGCCTGGCTGGGGAGAACATCACTCTCTCAGAGGCAAGGACAATGGAAAAGAAAGGAAGGTTATGGGGCCAGCCGCCTCTGTGTCTGAACAGGTAGTGAGGCTTTCTGGTTCATGAGATAACTATGTTATACATGCTTATATACCATGTTATATAAACCATGTTATACAAACTTAGTCAGTCTATCTTCTTGTCCAGTCTTAAATCACACACACACACACACACACACACACACACACACACACACACACAC